>NC_055658.1:21499737-21622237 GCF_017976325.1 Chelmon rostratus | reverse complement strand
AAGCCGCCTCGGTGCTTTCTACATGACACATAGTTCATTTTTGTTTCTGCTCTGGTGGCCGCTAACAATTTATTCCAGCGACTCAGCCACCATTTAGCATTAACCCAGCTGGGGCAACAAAACGGAGCACAATCGATGTTGGATCAATGCAGAAGGCGAATCAATCACAGGGTTTTCTTCTCCAAATATTTAATTAAACATGGTGGCAAATAACTTCAGGATTTATTGTTTGATGCTAAGAGCATTAGTGATTTTCCTCTTCCGCCTTCCCACACGGGGCCTGAATGCTTTGCCGGTCAGGAGGCTTAAAGGGACCTGGGGAATAGCATGCAGACACTTTTCCAATATATAATCATGTGTATATATACATGAATATAAACTCTCTTGCCTGTGTTCCTAATCCACTGCTGCTCTGGGGCGCTCATTTCATTAGATATGGGCAGGAAAGGCTGACAGGCTACGAGGCCTCTTTAATATATGCTCTAATGGCTACCCAATCCCACCAAAATGATGCCGATGAGCGATGTGCATATTGTTTAAGTCTGCTAATGTGAGAGGTGGGTAGGGGTTTAACGAGGCTGACATGCACTGAACTCAGCGTCCTTTTGAGTCATGGATTATAAATAAAAAAACCAGGGAGAAGTTGAACGTGACTCTCTTTGCGATTTAACAGACACCATGTGAAGAGCGGACTGCTCATTTTGGCTTTAATAAAATCTGCGGTCCATATGTATTGATTGGTATATAATCTGCCAGCGCGAGAAGGGCTTGAATCATTCTGGGTCTGGGTAGAGACTGGTGGGCCAGTGGTGCTCACTGGAAAACAGATGACAGATACACAAAGATTAGCAGATATCCACATATACACAAACACACAGAGAGATGGGCTCTGGCGGGCCCTCAGAGGACTGATAAGAGTGGGCTTGGGTGATGATGAGGCCCACTCATGGATGCATTGTTCTCCTAAAAGGGGCGGATCTCCCCTGCGTTGGTGGTTATGAAGCGGGGATTGAGGAGCAGGGAGAGGGTAATCATTATTGGTTGTGACAGCGGTGGCCTGACAGCTGGGTCCAGTCTTGCTCCAGTGCTTGTTGTACAACAGACAGGCTGGGCCAACACACACACGCTCGCAGGCACACACGTCCACATGTGTCTGTATGGCTGTGCACGCATGCGCTTACACACATACAAAACCCAAGCAAGACTAAAAGGTCTGTTTGTTTGGGATTGTTTGTCTTTGTTGGGCATACCCTGGAGGATATAGCGTTCATTACACCTGGAAATATGAGACTGCTGGACTGAGTGAACAACATACTTATAATTTTGCTATTCTTAGAGTTTTCAAGCCAGAGGTGGAGCTAAAAAAATGTAGTTTTTCCTGAGGGAGTCCTGGAGGAAAACCCATAAAAAGATAAGCGTTTATCCTCTCATGTGCAATAATGTGCGTAAAACAGCCTGTGTGAAAGGACATGTGATATTTTGTCCTGATGTTTTGTCTAGTGCTGAAGGTTATGGGATGTCCAAATTGGACAGATGTGGATTCAATAAATGAATATCAAGAATAAATTGAGAGGAAATCTGGCCATTTGGTTTTTTTTTTAGGAACCTGATGAGGAACCTTCTCACTAACACCTTGACCAAACGGTGGCGCTGAACAAAAGTTCATGAGGGGTCATCAACATCACTATGATTCATCCTCTTGAAAGCATGAACATTCATTTTAATGGTCTATCCAGACGGGAGATGCTGAGATATCTTTTTCTGGGTGAGTGTTGGAGGGACCAGCAGACGAAGGGGCAAAAGGTGCACCTATCCATAAACACTGCAGACTGACAAAACAACTAACAGATACTCTTTTTCACGTGTCACCTTCCTTCAACTACAAACAATTACTGGTGGACATAAATAAAAAGGAAGCGACACAGGCCAAACTGGCAGCCTTTAAAAAAAAGCTGTGATGGCCAAGGCTTTGTTTCCATGTTTTTTTTATGAAATAGATAGAGCTTTGCCAGCTCACCTTTGTTTACACTGGTAGTATGTGAAAGCTGGAGTTCATCACCACAATCCTCAAAGTCATTATTGTCTATTTCATTTGCCTATTAGTTGGTATTTTAAGCATAATGTGCTGGTAAACATAAAGTGTTTCAGATGCCAAGGCAACACCTGTATGTGGGCGTAGTCAAACACTCAAGACAATGACAAATAATGTTTTCTCAGTTCACTGTGTCACTCACTGCTTGGCACCATCTTCATTAATAAGTGCAGTGTTTAGGTGAGTAAGTCCTTATCAAAGCAGCCCTGCTGAGGTTTAAGTGTTTGCTTGTAAATTCCCTCTGACCTCAGTCCGTTGGCATGCGGAGCCACTCAATAGGACTGATTATAAAAGCAAGGTCCACACCCAACCACTGCTATAACATACCATCACAGGACCTGCTCTCTTGACGCCACTCATGAAAATGGAGCACTCATTGCCTGAAGACAAGGTGACAGAGACGGCCGTGAGGAAGAAGGTATTTTCTCATGATGCCATTGTTAATGCCGCTCATTACTGTTTCCAGGAAGCATTTTCACATTTCTCCATCTGCCGCAACAGCTCTCTTTTCAATAATTGCTTAACATCACCACAGAGACTTGTTTTTCTCTGGATTGGAAGTCAAATCTGTCACAACCTTGCAGTTCTCCCAAGGTGACTGAATCCTATTTGAATCCTGAAGAGAACAAAGAAGAAGATTCTGCTGCATTTGCTAAATAATTAATAAGGAAATTCTAATTAGAAAACCAAGACAAATTAGTTTAAAGTTTACACTGGGGTAAAACCATGATACATACACACACACACACATACACTCGCATATGTACATATCTCAAACATGTTGATGCTTTCAGTTTTTATTTGTGGGATCAAAATGATGTCGACCCTTAAGATGAGCTGGCTTCTTGAGAAACCACATCCTCAATAGGGATTTTACTTAAACAGAGTGATATGTGTGTATGTTTACACTGTAACACTGATCACTGTATATTTTGAGAGTGAAAAGTGAATATGTGGAACCACATGGAAAACAGCCATAGATAATTCATCTGCAACAAATGAACCACCAAAACACGTCCTGCAACTCCAGTAATGTAATACTTTCTGAACCCAGAACACTTTAATCTTTTATGATGGCTTGCTTATGTGAGTAATGGCATCAGTCCAATGTCAGCATGGTTGATACTGGCTACAGTCAACTTTTCCATACTTGTAATGCAACCAAATATTCACTTCAGTGTCTTCTGCGACTATCTTTGATTATGCGTGGCCACTGTGGCATCAGGGAAAGAACCCGTTTCCTACCAGCTAATGTCCAGATTTTTAATCCCTCCTTGGCTTCATCACCCTGCCACCTACTATCTGCTACACCCCCTGCAAAGTCCAGACCACCACACAGATGAGGAGGCTCCGCTCACCCATGTTGGTACAGCTGCCTCTTCTCCAGCCCTCAAACCAGCAGCAGCAACAGCTGGAAAGACTGGGGCTTTGTCTGGCTCAGTAGGCCAAAAGTGCTGGGAAACTGATATTTGTCTGGCCGCAGTGTCAAGCTATGGGGCCATGAAAGGGCATCACTGGCTACCACTGGATCAAGACACACCATAACAGACAAACCATGTTATGCTTTCATGAGCGAAATTGATCATAGGTTGCAATGGGCTTTTTGCTGGATTGCCGTAGAAAATGGTTGGCGTTTCCTAGAGGATGCAGCACTTTGTGAATGGATAGATGATGGTTGGGCTCCATGCACTGCGAGTGAAAACAGAGTCGAACAGCGTGGATGCTCTGGGAAACTGTACGACTGCAACTTATTAACTGTGCTCTGTGTAACCCGCACTAGAAATGTAAACAGCAAAAGGATCCAGAAAAATGCTGCTGTGATCTGCTGAAAGCATTTTAAGATCCTTCGTGTTCCAAGAACACAGATTTTTCTGCTGATCCGTGGTCTGAAAAATTAGCTAATGAAACAGATTTAACAAAGAAATATCTTCATTTCAACTCCACCATCAAGGGGCGACATCGTCCAGAGGGACTTTGATGGAACATTTCCACAACATGTCAAGTTAAGAGCCATTCCTTTCAAGTGAACAGGCCGGCCGAATCATAGATGGGGTCCGTTTACAGCAGGCACAGACAGTCTGTAGAGTAAAATAAAGCTGGTGTTCACTGATGAATGATATTCCATTCATTCACAATGATTTTATTTGAGATAAGTTAAAAATAGAAGATCAGAGATAAGAAAGAAGGCTCTGACTATAACCTGGCCACAACAGTGTAAGCCTTGGCAGGGCATGATGTATGATTGTGCAGGAGTGGTATTAGGGAAGTGTATTATAATAATGTCATTTGAACTTCATGATTATTGATTATAAGGTTACAGTCTTACAATAAATGAAATCAGATATTGTCCATGTTTTTGTTAATAAAAGATAGATAGCAACTCTGAGGACACCTCAGCCATCACTGCCATTATAATCATTATTAACATCCTCCAAATATGATCATCACTGTATACAGCGAGCTCTCTTTGGCCACCAGCTTGTAGCCCCCCCCCCTCTCTCTCTCTCTCTCTGCCTCTCCCTCCCTCTCTCCTGCTGTCACCTCTCACAGAGCCTGGCAGCATCAAGCCAGCTTGCATTTTAATTTGGCCCCGAAGTTACTTATTTCATTATCGATCATCCGTAATGCTGAATCAATGTTCATCTTGTTACGTGGGCCATACCCGTGTAATACAGTGATAGTGGGGCCCAGAGTTACTCATTCCCTTTACAAAGTGACTTTACCGTAAAATCAATGCCTTGTGTTACTGATACAGGGGAAACTGCAGCAGATGGAGTGAGAGTGAGTGGGCCGAGAGGAAACAAAAAAAAAAAACACAACAACAACTCACCTTCAATGCAGCATTGTTGAAGGCACTCACAAAGCTTTGCAAATCTCCACAGCATGAGCATTGTATTGTATTATCGTGTCTTATAGTAGTTTAAGCCATGATTCCTTACGACGTACAGTGTGGTAGTAATAATGTGAAGCCTCCAGTGATAACGTATTCAGCTGATATCAGTTGCATTTAAAGTTGTGGTTTATGGATCATCTGTGCTGCTTAGACTGGGAAAACGTATCTTATGCTTTAATGACTCATTTTTACACGGCGTGGATTGTTTTACACTGCTCATCATGTGACGTTGGGAACAAAATAAATAAAACAATAATTTAGTTCAGTTCCATCCAGATTAATGGAACGACTGAAGACGTGTTTGTTACCTAAGTAATGACAGTTTAAAGTGACTCTATACCACAAATACAGCATAAGTATCCCTGAGGGCAGTATGCATGATATCTGTGTCCATATGAAGGCACTGGGAGAAAAACTATCCTGAGAGCGGAATTAGACAGCGTGCTGTTATTATGACGTGTCCGGTCAGTTTCAGTCGATAACCAAACCTGAACATAGTATCATATTTATTCTTTATGTGGATTTCATCCCTCAATTTTTTTTAACCACTTCTCCCCAGTGCAAAATGAACTAGTATCCCTGTAATATATTTTAGGGGGATTTGTGAGTATCATAAGTGAAGGGTAACTATATATATTTATATATAATATCCTGCAAAGAAATAAAAGAAATTTTAAGTTAAGTTTAAGTTTTTAAGTAAAATAAGCACACACAATCTGTATAACAGCATTATATTTTATCAGTCAATGGGACAGACTTTCATTTGTGGATATTATATAGACAGATATAAGGGCCCATGAGCACATAGAGCTAGTATGGACACAGTATTTAGGTGCGTACCTATGTAGTCAGTCAATAATCCGAGTTGTCTGTCACTATTCCATGTAGGCCTATAGATAGAGTATGTAAGTTAATATGTACGTTGCACATTGAAATTTATAAGCTGCAGGCTGCTTTGGTTAAAGCTCTGTTCAAGGCCTAAATCTAAAATAGATCTCCCACTCAATCCATGTGCTCAGCCTGAATGACTGACTGTTTAAATTTAGTAGTAGCCTACAACCTGAAGTTAACAAGTTAATGTAAAACATTTGCAAGGTAGTGCGTTAATTCACGCTTTGATCCGCTGTCATAACCCAGTTTAATAAGTTGCAGTCCATTGACTATTAATTTGTTTCCAAATGGTGTGAGCAGGAGGAACGGTTCCAAAATGTTTTACTTTGCCACTAATGCAAATCAAAGTTAGGCTATCTTTTTAATATGCATGATTGGTTGGTGTAATGTAATTAAAATTATACTATTTAAATTATCCTAACAGTGAAAAAATTAAACTTTAAATGTATTTTCAAAGTACACTTGCTTCTGCTGCTAAGAACAATTAATTTTAGAAACTAATTCATTTATTGGATTAAGCTTCACTGTTCTTTAAACACTGCAAGATTTATTGGACCTTTATTTCACCCTAATGGGACATGAGTTTGAAAGAGCATATTTGGAGATTGAATGTGTTGCACAGCTACTTTTTTAGGTTACCCACAGATTTCAGCTTGAACCCACTGAGGAACATTTCTGATTAACACTAACAGCTATGTATATTCCCAACAGCAAAGAATAATTGCTTTGTAACAAGGGAAGATAATCCACTTTTTCCTATATGTTCTGTCATTTAGTTTCTTCTGACACATTCAGCTGACCAGCAGCTTTTCTTGGTCATAAATCTGTAAATCACTCCACTGCACTATATCATATGCAGGGTATGCAGCAGCACTTTCTGCTCCTGAAACTGAAGATGCCAAATTCTGGTGAGCAACAAACTCTGCAAGCTGCTGCATTTCGGTGAGGGTCCCGTTTTCAAAAACTGCTTAACAAAATGAGATCCAGTTTGCCAAGCAAGTCAAGACATCTTAAATCTCTCTCTGTCTGAGTCTCTCTCACACACAAATACAGACACAGACACCACACACACACACACACACACACACACACACACACACTTGAAACTACCACAAGCATTCAAGGGTCATTAATTGCTTTTCTTTTTAAATCCTCATTCGTCACCGTAATTAACCGATGTTGATCAGCAAGGGCTCCCTTAAAATCGATTCCATGTGTGATAAGAGATGTGTTCGAGTTTTTTTTTTCTTTTCTGTCACCGAGGCGTTATGGAAAAGATCCAAATGTGTAATTTGAAGTGCCTCTGTTTGAAGCCTTTGATCTCGCCTGTTTTGCAGAGCCTCGGTTCATCATTTGCGACGTGTCGCTGGTGCCCTGTGTATTGCATAAGGAGCTACTGTTGAGCGATAGGCCGTGTATGTTTGCTTATGAGAATGTGAAATTGTGTCATCTGCATAATTACCGTCAAAGAGCTCTCTACAAAACAGCCCTCAAGTCACTCGTGTATGATTGCCCTCTTTTTACAGCACCTACAAATTAAATTGGCTCCAGCGCGCTCCCAGCATTTTTTCTCAAGATTTAAGAAAGCTCATTTAAAGTCGATCGATGTAAGAAATAATAATAATAATAATAATAATAATAATAATAATAATAATAATAATAATAATAATGTCTTCCAAGTAAAATAGCCTTTGTCTGTAGCTGTCTTGGTGTTTGCTGTGTTGCATTTTGGCCTGTCCTGCTGTGCGTGTGCGTCTGTGCGTGCGTGCGCATACGGAAGTCAAGCAGAGGTTAGTTTACTGTTTACTGAGACTGTCTTTAGGAGAGAGGGGAGCGGCGTCTTAATGCTTTTATGGCTACGCCAGTTTCCCGGGTCGGTGTGAAAGTGTTAAGTTAGTGCGTGGTGCGTTTGATTGGAGGCAATAAATCAGACACAGCTCTTGGCGTGGGTGGAGTGGAGGAGGAGGGGGGTGGGCGACATGGTCCGGGGATGAGACACGTGTCCATCCAGACTCGGAGCGCTGCTTAGCGGACACCAGCAGGCAGACACCTCGCTGGACTCTCAGATTTATACTCTCACTTCTAACGTTTATTACGGCCCAGCCACGTTGTGTCTCTCTCTCTCTCTCTCTCTCTCTCTCTCTCTCTCTCTCTCTCTCTCTCACACACACACACACACACACACACACACACACACACAAAATCCCTTACTCTTTCTGTCTTTCTCTCTTCTCTTTCTGCAATATGATGTTTGGACGTGATTTTTCCCCCTCTCCTTAAACGCCTCTTTCTTCTTTACACTTATTATGCTGCTGTTTATCTAAACGTCAAATACCATCCACTTATCTTTAACCACCCTTCACTTCACTGTCTGGACCCCCTCAATTTGCAGGTCGATCTCATGAGCGTTCGCGCGCGCAGAAAAGTGTGTGTGTGTGTGTGCGTGCGTGTGCGTAAAGTGTGAGCGTGCTATTGACTGCTATGTAGTGATTACCATTCCGGTCGGATGGCACCAGCAAGCCGCTGTAATTAATAACCCCATAATCCGGGTTGGGGTGGATGTCGGCGAAGAACACACACAGATTCAGGACAGAGTTTTACAGAAACAAGGCGTATCCCAATGGGTAGCTCTATATAAGAAATTATAGCTGCTATTATCCCTCCCAGACAATGATAACTATCTGCTTCAAAAGAAGATTAAAGGTTTAGGCTATACAAGTTCAGAGTTCTTGGAAACCCGGATCGCATTATCAAAACCAAACTGAGATTGATGAGATTTCATCTCGCTGTCAATAACACATTAAGACTTATACCTTATTCGAATAAAGTGCGTGAAATAATAATTCAGGCTGTGCGGTTGTTTTGCAAACGATTAACAAAACAGATGCTGGTAGGAAATCGGGTTTGAAATGCGATTATGGTTGTCCCGTACACACTTTTATGTATTGATTCGTGGAATTTCAATTCTGACTCTCTTGTTTTGTTTTAATCCGCGTTTTTTTACAAGAAACATCAGGTTGCATCAAAATTATCAAATGGATTTGTGAAGGTGCAGTCTGTCCGGATGATCGTTTTGTTTTTTAGTGGATTAAAAGCCTGTATTTAAAAATCGCTAAATTATTTGTTTCCTCCTAGCGATCTGTTTATTTACGCAGTAGCCTGTGATTATTATTATCATTATTATTATTAGCAGTAGCATTAGTATTGTGGTTGCTGTTAATAATAGCAATAATAATTTGGATTCATGTTTTTTATATATATATAGTTTTGTTTTACTCTTGCTCAGTGAAATCAGAGTGTTGTTTCCCAGAATAAACATCTTCCCAGCCCAATCCACTAAAGTGTTTATTACCTATCATTGCTGCTGCTTTACACTTAGTCTTCATGAGCGGCGTAATGCGCCTATCATCAGCTATCTCTTTGATGTCAAGTGGCTACATGCGACCCGTTTGATGTCTCAAATTAAAGAATGAGCTGACTCGGCTTCGCCCGCCACCAAGAGCCCACAACACCTCAAAACCGGTGCGAGAAGGCGCAGCTCGCACCCAGCGATCCAGCGATAAATAAGAAGGTGTGTAGAGCCTGTGATCCAGGGTCATTACGAGGCATGAAGTTAGAGCCACATTAATTATTAATTATTTTTAAGTTTCTGATACAGCCCAGACCCACCTGTGTCTGAAACTGGCAATTAAAGTTTTTTGTTGTTGTTGTTGTTGTTGTTTTGTTTTAAATATAGATGTCAGATCAAAAAGGTGTGTGAACTCTTTCCCATGAATAAAAAGGGAGGAAACTGTCTTAAAATGAGCTTAAACTCCCGATTTTTCTTTTCTTTTTCTTTTTTTTCTGGATCCGATGCCTTCTTGCAGGCGAGTCTCTGAGTTTGCTCCGACAAGTTTCTTCTGTATTTGTGTCTTAAAAGGAAACTGCAGCCAAAAAAAGAGAGACGGAGAGAGCGAGAAAGTTAATCAGTCACCGACACCGAAATGCTCACTGTTGTGCAAATGGCCAAAATTGTGAATTAACGCAAGAAATTATGGTGGGACAGACGCGGGCGAATAACAAATGAAACAGATTGGCGAGCCATAAAATGAGATTTGAAACCCCATTCAAATAAGAGCTCGCGACGTCAGTGCACTTATCCGCGAGAGAGAGAGAGAGAGAGAGAGAGAGAGAGGGAGAGAGAGAGAGAGAGAGAGAGCGAGGCTGTTTGGTGTGTGGTGGATATGAGAGGGGTGAGATTTGAGAAATAGGAGGGGCTTCTAAACGACTAGAAATGTCAATCTGAGCAAGGGAGTCCCAATAATCTAAAGCAATCTGTAAGGACCTGACCTTAGTCCATCCAGATCAATAGGGAAGTGAGGGTGGAAAGAAGAAGAAGAGGAAGAAATAAGGGGCGCAACCGGATCGTTTACACTGGCTGTTCCCGAGGAAATATAGACTTCCCTTGCTTGCACCTTTTGTTGCTCACATGCTCACACTGTAAAAGTGGATATCGAGGCAATTCCCTTGCTTTGTGTGGTTGCAGCAGACTTTTCCCCCCTTTTCCTACCACCATGTCTTTCCCTCAGCTGGGATATCAGTACATCCGACCGATATACCCGCCGGAGCGCCAGGGGATCGCCAGCAATGCCCGGTCCGGGACAGAGCTCAGTCCGTCCGGCGCGCTCTCCAACGTCCTCTCCACTATGTATGGATCTCCTTTCGCCGCAGCAGCGCAGGGCTACGGAGCGTTTCTCCCCTACTCAAACGACATATCAATTTTCAATCAATTGGTGAGTCACCCTGCTCTATCTTAACTCCTCCGTAACTTTAATGTTGCGCTTTAAATTAAAAGGGAAGACGGACGCGGGCCTGTGGCGGAGCTTTAGTGGCACTTTTTGAGTGTAAACTTTCAGAGCGCGGCGGCAAACTTGGTCGTTAAATCCTTTGGTGAAATGCAGCTCAAAGTGGTTCAAAAGTAACAAATTAACAAGCCGTGCTTTGTTTTTTTGTTTTTTTTTTTTTTTTTTGTCAGAGGGTTATTTTTGTTGACACACAATTTCCTGAAACTCATAGCAAAAGAGTTGACACAATGATGCAATGCGCTCTGGGAGGTTTGCATGTATGGAGGTGTGGAAAAACAGTGTCGCCATCAAAGTCTTGTCCCTGCAAGTGTTTCCGTTTAAATACAGTTCTGTTACTGTTTCATTCATTTGTGAAGCTTGTGGTGCGATTCAAGTTGCGACAAGAAGAAGTGAACCGTTTTGTTTGTTAGCGCTTAAATAATAAGTTCATTGTTGTGTTATTGCTGTGAATCCGCATGTGAGGTGTGCTCATATTTAACCGGAAGAAGAGTTGCAAAGTGGAATTAATATTTTAAGTCTAATACATGTCTGTGGCTCTTTGTCTTTGCAGGGTGCTCAGTATGAACTGAAAGACAGTCCCGGTGTCCAGCACCCAGGGTTCGCCCACCATCACCCTGCTTTTTACCCATATGGCCAGTATCAGTTCGGTGACCCGTCCAGACCCAAAAACGCCACCAGAGAGAGCACCAGCACCCTGAAGGCCTGGCTCAGCGAGCACCGCAAGAACCCCTACCCCACCAAGGGCGAGAAGATCATGCTGGCCATCATCACCAAAATGACCCTCACCCAGGTGTCCACCTGGTTCGCCAACGCCAGGAGGAGGCTAAAGAAGGAGAACAAGATGACCTGGACCCCCCGGAACCGCACCGACGAAGAGGGAAATGTTTACTCCAGCGATCACGAGGGGGAGGAGGGGGACAAGAGGGAGGACGAGGAGGAGATCGACTTGGAGAACATCGACACGGAAAATATTGAGAACAAGGACGACTTGGACGACCAGGACGACCTGCATTCAGATATTAAATTAGACGGAAGGAGTGACTCTGAGATTTCTGACGGCTATGAGGATTTACAAGGGCCCGACCAGAGGTTTCTAAAGGCTGTGGGGAAAGAGGGCAAAGACGTGGAGAGAGGAGGAGAGCACTTCCACAGCCACCACCACCACCACCACCACCATCACGCTTCTTTGGACACCAAAGCGTCCCAACCAAACGGGGAACAGCTCAAACTGAACCCGGTGTCCGTAAGCTCGCCGGCCTCAGAAAACAACCCTGCCCCAGCCCAAAAGCCAAAGATCTGGTCTTTGGCAGAGACAGCCACGGCCCCTGACAATCCGCGTAAATCGCCGCAAATGAACGGCAGCAACTCCGCAGGGCCGGCCGCGCAGACCATAATCGCCCCTCACAGACTGATCTCTTCCTGTCCCGTTGGGAAAATCCAGAACTGGACGAACCGAGCCTTCTCGGCGCATCAGCTGGCTTTACTGAACTCAAACCATTACCTGGGACTGGCGAACCAGGCCACTGCCACCGGCCTGGCACTCTACAGCAGCAGGCAAACGGAGGACAAGAGTCATAGTTCAGAGACTCCAGTCACAGGTACATGTCCCCGACACTGAGACGCGCATGTGTAAATAACTACAAAAACAAAGACACTAGTCCATTGCCATTTCTATTATTTTAGACCTCCTTTCGCCTTCTTTGCCTGTTCATGGATTTTTTTTCTCTCCA
The DNA here is from genome assembly GCF_017976325.1 of Chelmon rostratus. Classification (NCBI taxonomy): domain Eukaryota; kingdom Metazoa; phylum Chordata; class Actinopteri; order Chaetodontiformes; family Chaetodontidae; genus Chelmon; species Chelmon rostratus. The sequence continues at coordinate 21,609,787 of NC_055658.1, read as the reverse complement.
GGCCACACAGATGAACAGTGTTACAATGTTAGAGCTTACAGAATACAGTGTGTGTGTGTGTGTGTGTGTGTGTGTGTGTGTGTGTGTGTGTGTGACTGCTTTGAAAAATGTCCGAGAGGACAATGAAAACCTCATCAGAAAGCATTTATGAAACAAAGTAAAATTGAAATCGAATTGGATGAAACTGTTCTTCAGTTTTTGGGCCCCCTTCTCTCCTTTATTTTGGCGGTGTTACATCCATGTGACATTAAGGCCCAACGGGTTACACGAATCCCCCAACTCATTAAACCGACTAGTTTTCCACACTAAATTCCCCGAAAGCCAGGATGGGCTCTGATTAAAGACGGTTCAATTAATGCATTTTCATTTTCATGGCCACAGTTTCAGAGAGATCTAGTGCCTTGGACGCAGAGAAAAAGTTGTTAAAAACAGCTTTCCACCCAGTTCAAAGACAGGCTGTCAGCTAATGACATCTGGGGATTTTTTTTTTTTTTTTTTTTTTTGATGCCATATCTCATTTTCTTTTTTTAAACGCCATATTTACCCAAATTAGCTTTTATTCTAAGATTTGTTTTATCCCTGTGCGCTTGTGTTATTTCGTCAAGGCCTATGTTACACTTACTTGTTTGGTCATGCAAATGAGCTCAATGCAAATTCACTACAGGCTCGTTTTTGAAAGGCAATTGTCACTTTTATATCACTTTGTGTTTTAGCTCTTCATGAGGCTATTATTAGTGTTTTTTTTTCGTCCTTTAGATCACTACATTTTTTTTCTTTTACCCCTGTGTATTTCAGGCCTCAGAACCAACTAGAAGCAGCGGTGGTTCTTTCGGCTCCCTCCTCTCCATAACCTCTCACCCATCCTCTTTTTTTCCTTTTCTTTTAATTTGAATATGGAATGTAAAATAAGAATAATACATCTCTGTATACTTACATTGTAAGCATGTCCTGTGTAAAACTGCTAATGTAATAATGTATGAACCTGTAGTCTGTGAGTTGTTTTTTTTTTCTTTTTGTAAGTTCTGTGAGGATTTGATGTTCAAATGTTTTGTATATAAAGTTAAGAATATGTACATACTTGTGAACCAAATTGTACAAGAAAGTCTATATTTTGGCTAATAAATGAACTGCTGCAACTTTAAGAAATTGTCGCTTTTTGGAGGAGGTATTTTGACAGCTGCTTTTGATGCTGGCTGTTCCTGTGCATTGCAGCTTGAATCGCATTGCTTTGGTTTCTGTATGTGTGTTAGTGGACAGCCTGAGGCGCAGACTTCATCCTCCACGCCAGTGATAAGTAAATATTCGAGAGGGATTTATCACACTTTTGTAGTGGAGGGACTTAAGGCTAATTAGCCGGCATTGCGGCATACATTTGGATATTAATGTTGTGGGATTATCCTTATAGAGGCGTAGCGGTCGCATTAAAATGAATAATTCTTTCATTAATTTTCCTCTGAAATTGTGTAGCGAGACTTTAGGTAATAAATGAGTGGTAGGTGATGCTTGGTGCTCGGTAAGAGTGGTTCGGCTGATCTGAAAGATGGATTCTGGCTCTGCAGAGCAACTCCCAGATCTCATCACGCTCAATTTGCAATGCTTTCGCTCTTCACATATATCAAACATTTTCCTCGACCAGCGCTGCTCTTTGGTATAATTGTAATATATAGTCGCTGTATAGCTAATAATAACATCATTTATTTTGTTTGCCCGTGATGTGATCATTTGCATGTGTGAGCCCTTATCAGAGGAAGTTTATGTAAACTTAGTGTTGGAGCTCCCTCTACAGTCACTTGCAGCTGACCGTGTTTTGGTGCGCGCGCGCACACACACACATACACATTCTGCTCATGCAGTCTCAGCCCTTTTTTATTTATTTATTTTTTGGGGGTCCATTCCTTATTTATCTATTGGTTGTGATATAAAATTCGATAGTAATAGTTTGCTCTTATAAATCTGTCCCAACACTGTGCATTTTGAATGAGTGTTCAAGCTTTATTGTTGTGGTTTTGTGGTGTACAAATGCGGTTCCTCTTTTAAACTGAATCAGCAGACTTGTTGTAATGCTTCAAAAAGCAAGCATAAATTAAAAAAAAAAAGCTAAATTCTAATTTTGGCTCAAAAGTTAAAAAATATTTCGTGAAAATCAAAGAGGCGTTTTCAGTTGAGGCCACAAGCAGCACATCTTTGTGCATAAATATCATCCATATTTGATATTACTATTTACAAAAAGGCACAATAAAGCAAAACTGGCAACATATAATAAGTAGATAAAATGTAGCTTTTTTTTTACACTCGCTAATAGCTGAAGTATCAAGAAATCTTTGATGGCAGCCATGCTTAACTTGAGGATGACAGGACTTCTCAATTACTCTTCAAAGCGCATTCAGTCGTTTCACTTGCTTTTTTGAAATCAGGTGACAAGTAATAAAAGATTTAAAAAATAAAGGTAAAAAGGGAAGAAAGAAAGAAAAAACAGCAAAGGAAAAATACCGTCAATATTCCCATTATTCAAATTTCTCCGAGGTTATAAAAAATATCCAGCCTTTTAAAAGGCTCACAGACATGACAGTCTTAGTAATGCAAATTCTTATTTTTTTTAATCCATCTTATTAAACAGCAGAAAAAATATATTTATGTTTAAAACATTAAAAAAAGGATTTGAGACAAACTTGGATTTCCTAACTCACTCTACTCTAAATAAAAAGAACCCCTTTTCGATGGTATTTATATTTATTTTATATTAATTTAAGATTATTTTTTTTTATTTCTCTTCATAGTTTGCTTTTGAATAGACCTGGACTCGTGGTTGCTTTTTTTTAGTAAAAAAAACGCAGAGACAGAGACGCGGTCCCGTCACACACTCCTCAGCCACACTCACATGGTCAACGAGGACAGTTTCTTTTCATGTGCGCCGTTCAGGGCAGCAGAGGCAGATGAGAAGCGCTGATTTGCTGGGGCCGTATCCTCTCTAGGTTCAGGATGTGCTTTAAACAAACCCCAACTCAGCCGAGGGAGAGGCTCCGGAGCCCTCTGCAGCTCCTCTCACCATGTTGCCTTCCTGTCTAATCAATTATCTTCCTTGAGAGCCCCCATCTAGCCGCGCGATGCATATTCATAAGTGGCATCAGTCAGCTGATTGATGTAATAGTTTTTTTTTTCTTTTTGTCGCTTCTTGCCTACTTCCTTTTGTTGCAGGGAGTAGCTTTGAATGGGCAGCGTTACAATGACACTGGTGATTCATAATTATACAATACAAAGGGGAAAAAATGAGGCGCTCAAATGGAATGCTGCAAGGTGACAAACAATTAAATTAAATGAGAAAAAGCATCTTACGATCAATTATGTAATTGTAAATTTAGAGAGAATTAGAAAGCATAAGTTTGCTATCACTTCCCATGTGTTATAAATTAATGATTAATGTCATGTTCAGAAAAGAAAAAAAAATCTCTGAATACACCTGATCATAAACCCTTCTGTCCTCACTGTTCGCAGGGTGTTTGCTCCTGAGGGGCCCTGAACGAGTCGCCTCTTGATCGTGAGGATTCAATTGGGAAGCGAGTGAAGGGCCAGTGATCGCGTCTGGAGCTCAGGGCCTCTCCTCTGATCAGTGCATGAAATTAGGGATTAAAAAGCCTCCGCAGAAACAAAGCAGTCGTGGCTGCTCATGTCGCCATACGTGTCCAACCTGCTCCCGGTTACAAAGAGCGAATGGAATGCATTAGCCAACATTTAGCTCTGAGCTACACAGGGAGCAGTTCCAGTGGGGCATGGTGTGTCACTTGTTCCCCCGCACGTTAAGTGGATGTTCTCCTAGCTAATGAGCAATAATCAACATCGACTCGTCTTCTTATTTCTGAGGTCCACGCTGTGTTAAATGCTGAGAGTCTCCGGGGCGCACGGCAGCACTGCAGTTGCTTTAAAAGCACCTGGTAATCTCCTCAACGCAAGATGGGAAGAGGAGTTAAGAAGTTAGGATAGATTGAAGAATATTAAGAGCATACTTGCTAGAGGATTAAAAACAGATGCAAAATAATCTCAACGTGACATCATGGATTTTTTCATATTCAGAAATCCCACAATATAAATAGATTCTCAATCATACTCACTGTCTTGTAATTATTTACAAATTAATGGATAGCTCTGCAGCATTGAGTGTGGGAAAGTTTTTGACACAGTGCAAATAAACTCAAATTTACCATCTAATCACACTGCCTGTGTTGTCCTCAGAGCGGTTGACTGCTGCTCCTTTTTTGCCCTCAGTCCTCAGGACTAAATACAGCTACATGGGAGGGGGGAAAAAGTAATGTGCTGTTGAACAGCCATTTAGAAGGGGAAAAATCTGAGAAAGATGGAATCATTAAAAGGAAATGTAATCTGTCTTTGGGAGCGTTCATTGATCTGCGAGAAGGTGGACGGCAGTACCGGGCGGCTGAAAGGGTCTGGCCAATGGAGCCATCAGAGGTTCGTGTGTGAATGGGGAGAAACCGTGGAGTAAATAAACACTAGAGCAGCACATTGGAGAGGGCCAGAGGTGCCCTGTGAAAGAGGAGGCCGCTGCAAATAAAGGGGGTCAGCCTTGTGTTTTCACCTCATCCACCCCTTCTGTCATTGTAGCCCCACCACCAACGCCACCTCCTTCTCCTCCTAGCTCCAGGCTGGACGGTTCTGACACACCCCCTCCTGCCACCGAGACAGACAAATGTCATCTCCTTTGTGGACCTAGTCGGGCTTAGAAGCGGCCCACTGTCTTTGTGCGGCGGACTAATCCTTTTATGAGCCACTGTCGGCCGCGCCCCCACCCAGCGCTAGCCCAGGCCAAGAGAGGGGCTGCCCTCTCGCAAGCACTCGGCCTGTGTGTTAGCTGACCACAGGAGGAGCACGGATCTGCTCTCCGGAACACATGTCCCACACACCACACGCCTTCATACACAGGCTTCAGGCCGCGGCACTCCACGGCAACTTGTTACAGCGGGCGCACTCGAGAGCCGAAGGAGGAGGGCTCAATTTTACCCCTGACAAAGTTATGCGACTTCTGTGTCTCCTGCATGTTTTATGGCACATTCATTATTGAGAATGTAAGTGAAAGTGCAGCAGCAACATGTTAAAGAATAGCCAGGGAGCAGGGAGAGAGGGGTTGTTGTGTTTCCCTGGGCTGAGCAAAGGACAAAAGGCCCAGAAGGAGTGACATTCTCTGGGGCCGGAGCGGGAGGGAGGGAGGGCACTGATTTCATGCCTTTTGTTGATGGAGGTTAGAGAGAGGAATTCTTTCACCGAGTCCGAAAGGCAACAAGTGGGGAAGGGGGCGACAGGCCAACAGGCCAGAGGGAGAGGCGCTGGGGCTTTTGCCGTTCACCCAGCTGAAAGATTGTGCTTTTCTCAGCCCCCTTCAGATCCCTCAGACAGGCCCGAGTTACAGGGCAATTATGGAAATGCAGCTTTGAAGCCAAGCATAGCCTTCTTTCAGTTCTTCCTCAGGACAAAGCAAAGGCAATAAGGGCTTTTTATGCATCCTCCTCTATAAAACATGTTTCAGCCCCAATGTGTGTATGTTCCCAACTTTTCTTCTCTAACTCACAAAGTATTAGAGTTGACATTTGTGAATGAACTTTTAAAGTGACTGTAAAAGATTTTTTTTAATAGAAATATTATAGGACCGTTTCGCACATGAAAAAGCTGCATTCCCCTCCTCTCTTTACCATGTCGATCCACCTATAAAGCGTTTACCAAGGAGATGAGCACAGGGGTGGGTTTGAAAAAAAAAAAAAAAAGCGTCCGGCCTCATAGCTTCTTCCAACAGCTGCTCGCTTTTACCAGCCTGATGTCCCCTTGCCGCACCCTCGCCACTCTCACGTCACTGACAGAGGCCCAGCAAACTAGCAGCCCTGCGCTTTCTCAGCTTTGTACATTAGTCAGCGGTGTAGCACAGAATTTCGCCACCTCGTGTGAACTAATAAGACACATTTTCTCCGGCTTTTGAGAGGATCGCAGGAGAGTGATGTCTCTACATCACCCGACACAGCGGAGGCCTTGTACAACAGTGCCTTTACACTCAGAGCATATCTGACAAATGCCAATACTCCAGCTTTCACTCATCACTGTTAATGAGAGGACATATTTTGGACGTTTCCAATATTTGTACAGGCTTCATACATTATGAAGGCCCTTTTATTCACAGGACCAGGCGGAGGGGACAAGGGTGGGCTAGGGTGGGGGTGTATTCATGACTCCTCAGGATTGGCTGACTGGTGAAGGGAACTTAATAAATTCTTCCTCCTTGGAACACTGTCAAACAAGTCCTTTCTTACATCTCCCATGAATACATTACCAGCCAGCTTGATTGATTAGAGACCCTCGCGAGAGGGTGAACCGATGAACCGACTCCCCCGGTGTGATTAATAGACTTTATTAAGAGAGTCCTCTCCTTTTTAATAATGGTAATGTAAAGGAAGGCGTTGAGGGGGTGGGGGGTGCGCAGGAAGTCTAACGATGATCACTGGCGCTGTCCCTCTCTTTGATCCACATCCCCTTTAGTTTGAGTTCATTTTCACAACCTCCAACTGGCTATATCCATCACCTCCCTATCAGTGCCACACAGCGCTGATATGAGGTTCCTTTTATATACTGTTTTCACTTTTGTGTGCCTGCGTACTGCCAATATGAAACTCTTTAAAAAGTCTCTCCTGGGTAATATGAGAAGCAGGATTGATTTGGATTCCTACTCACAGTTTACAGCTAAATGAAATCGACTCAGTATCCATGAAACGTCTTTAATGGGCCTTAGATCAGAATCTAAGTGATGACTGTATAACTCTGCACCTGATGCCTGCATTGTGATACAGCAGCGTAAGTGACAGTGTGCATCTTTTAAGCATGTGCATCTCTTCCTGTGGGCATTTTTTCATGTTCAAAGCGAGTGAAACAAAATGACAGCTCTCTTTATTCAGTTTCTCTTAATCTTTCTCCCACTTCTTCACCTTACATATTCATTCTAAAGTCTCGTGGTACTGTGACCCCTGACCTCCGTACACTTGGTCACTAGTACGTTTATTGGTTTAGGAATCTAGCATTATTAAGGAATTTAAATATAAATTTATATCAAATATGCAAAACTATCCACTGCATCCATATTCTTGTGTGCATGTGTGCTGGGGTATTTAAGTCAAAGCATCCGTGTGGCAAACAGCTCGCTGGCTAATCATTGTTCTTGAGTGCTAGCGTGGTGTTAGGTAGGGGGTAAACCATGTACAGGAAATTGTTTAGCCACCCAGAGCTGAGCCTGCTTATCAGCACAGCGCAGGAACAAGAGAGACTTTACTAGCACTGGACACAGCAGCTCCAACTTATCGTCATGCTGTATTTTGCAATCCACCACCACAAGTGATTTATTCAAACACGGATACCACAGATAGGGCTATTCACGTCCCAGCGCATTACTGCATGACCCAGACAGGTTCTGTTTGCTTTGCTGCTACAAACCAGACGCGCGCACACAACCATATATGACATCACCAGACAAGCCGAGCGTTGCTCACTGCTGCTGTAAACCTGAGAGAGGGGTCGATAACAGCAGGTGAGAGGGCTTCGCTGTGTAATGATGATGCCTACCAGTGTCTAAGTTGTAAACCCTGCTATTGATTCTCGTCAGTTCAGCCAATAGCCTCCACAATCTTCCATGCCTGAAAGTCTGCAGCAATGTGTCTGCATAGAATCCAATATCCGCCACTATTAATGAATACTGACAAGCAGCTCAACCTTTATATTTTTATTTTGATTTAACCAAGTTAGTCCCACTGAGAACACAGATCCTGTTTCCAAGGAAGACCTGGCCAAGACCGCAGCAGCACTTTTGGCTACAGCAATTTACAGTAAATTTAATGAAAATAAACAGATTTTATATTAAGAAAAAAAGAAAATAGAAAGCAGAGGAACATGATAGAGAAACAGAGAAGTAGAACACAGACTATGAAAGGCACAGGGCTAAAACAGTACATATATGTTTATAGAAAGTGTTTACCACAGGTTTTACCGGGGAAATAAATCCTGGATTTGCCAGTCTATCGTGCAGGTTGAGGCTGGGTGACATGCTTCTTCATACTCCGTGGGGAGTTTAAAAGTATATACGCTAAAGCCAGAGGAAAAGAGGAGGCAGAGAATGTACTCTATTCTTCTCAACTTTTCTTTGTGCTTAGATAAACTTGTTGTCAGGCACATTGTCAGCCACTCCAGCGTGGCACCTCACAGCCAGATAATGGCATTGCCATGCAAATGAGAGATGGTGAGAGCTATACCACCAGTGTGTGTGTGTGTGTGTGTGTGTGTGTGTGTGTGTGTGTGTGTGTGTGTGCGTGTGTGTGTGTGTGTGTGCGTGTGTGTGCATTCATGCATGCATCTGTTTTGTTAGTGTTTATTAGAGAATGAAAGGGTGGGCGACAGAGTGATTCAGTAGTTGCATGAGGATAGATTGGTGCCTTGTCTGTAATAAGGAAACTAAATGCATGCTGAAGGAGGATTGTTGAGCCAAATTCTGTTCTTCGTCATCCCCCTCTCATCTGCTCCTGGGAAATCTCCCTCATCTAGTCAAGACAAGTTGCCTTAAGACCTCAAGGAGAAAAATTAAAGATGACAGTTTGTCACAACCAGGAGTCACTTAAATTGCTAAGTAGAATAAATGTACAATAATATGTCCTCATGTGACTGCAAGAGTTTATAGTCAGACAAGACAAGTCACACCTTTACAAGACAGCAGGACCACACATACAGTGAAAAAACATGCTGTGGACACCGCACAAATACACCACATAATTACAGCGAGACCTTTTTCTTTACTGGGGTAGATGGAGAAAGCCACTGTCAGGGAGGAATAATTCTTAGTATCTTGGGTTAATAATTACCAATTACAAGACCTCCTCTAGCAATCTTTCCACCTTCCAGAAAAGACTTAATGGAGACAATATGAAGTAAAACGGTCTACCGGTTTCTTGTCAGAGACAGGACGGGATGTAGGAAGTGGTTTCTTGTGAGACACAGGGCAGAAAAGTGCCTGAACAAGCCAAGCATTGAGTATGAATGCTTCCTGCCATCTCCAGCTGTGTAGGCTCTCTAGGTTTTGTCCCTCAGTGGCGACTGGGCACAATGAAGTGGCGTTCTCACAAACACAGAGGGGTGGGCGCTGTGTCAGAAGGGCCGATACAGCACGCCCCCCTTCTGTTGTCATGCTAAGACGGCAGCGCTCACTGGAACTGTACCCCTATTCACACATCAACCTCAAACCCACGCTCGCCTACACCCAACATGGCAGCCTCGTTCAGTCTCTTCCTGCTAGGGCTCATAGGATTTCGTGAGAACATCAGCATGTCTGCCTCAGATCTGTGAATACGCTCAGTTAGCTGATGACTTTAAGAGCAAGGAGTGTGGACCTCGAGCTCCCGTGGGCCTCATCATTGAGAAGCACAGTCTTAATCTGTAAAAGACCATGAGAACAGGCATGTCTAATGTCATTTTACAGGTAGATAGAGCAGGAGATTGAGGAGTAATTGGAAGTAATAACAGATAGCTCTCTCTCAATCCCACAGGACTTCTCTCCTCCTACGCCCCCAAATTCCCACAAGACTCCTCGGCATATTTGCTGTAGCGTAAAAGAAATACACAGCGGATGAACTGTGACCTTTGTTCCCCTTCCCTGAAGGTCACCTGTCCACTTTACATACACAGATGAGGTCCTCTTTCCCGGAAATGATAAGACAAACAGCAGAGAAGAGGTAAGGTCAGCAAGTTAAACCAACAGCTAGAATGACAGTTAATTGGCCGGAGGGTAGTGTAACTGTCATCCATTTCCCCTGGGCTGACTTGGGAAGACTCCCCCCGGCTGCCTCCACTCGCTCTCCAGAGACCTCCACTCCACACCAGAACGCTCACTTATCAGCTGTCTCCCACAGGTTCAACCAGTGGACATTGGCGCAGGGGAAAACAAAATGATTATATTGCCTCCGATTTGATTATTACTTCATCATTATTGTTTATATTGTGGTAATACACAATAAAGACTGTGACAAGTGAGGAGATGAAATGTCAAAGTGAATTACAGGCATATGCAGAAGCTGGCCGCAAATCAGCTGGCAGAGCTAAAAGGTCTTTCTTGCTAATTGCTCATATCCTACCAGCGGTGAGAGGCGTCCAGTCACTGTGCAATAGGCTGGCTGACTGAGAGCAGACAGATAAGACTATGTGTATGGATGATTCGACCCATGCTCTAATGACTTGTTTAGTCCTGTGTGTCAGAAGCAGTGACACATAGAGGATGGTATGGAAGCTCTCGGGCCTTCTGTTCATCTGTGTGTGTGTATGTGTATGCAAAGATGGGCAGAGAGGGGAAAATAACTCCACAGCACTTAAATGAATGTGTGTGTGTGTGTGAGAGAGAGAGAGAGTGAGTGTGGGTGTGTGCAGGAGGAGACCACATGCATGTATAAGGAGGAGTGATGGTTTTAGCAGAATCTGTCTGCCTGATTTCGCAGGGCCAAGGTTTGGGGTGTGAAAGGCGAGAGAGAGAGTGTGTGCGTGTGGGAGATAATAGGCCTTTCTCCACGCCACTCAGCGTTCTGCTGGCACACAGCTGGCACACAGCTGGCCATCCAACTAAACTGTCCCAGCCCCTTTTCGCCTCCTGCGCCCTCCTCCTCCAGCACCACCCAGCCCCCCTACAGAATGCCAGACATGCAGGGTAAGGGAATACGGGGGGAAAAGGGTTAAGACGGGGAAAAAAAACATTAACGTTAATGGGGAGGAGGAAGGAGGAAGTTATGATGGGGCCCACCGCTCCCAAGATCCATCTGGGGCTTGGCAGGACGGGATCCATCAGTGACAGACAGGTGTTCCTCAGCAGTCACACTAATCCCCGTCCAGCCCCTCTGCTCCGAGGCCCGCAGGGACCATCCCTGGGCTTCCATTGCTCCCCCTGATATAGCAGCTTCTCTTTCTGTCCCCACTCAGAGTCACTTCAACTGTCAGGTACAACAGACAACTGTACCTGAAAATAGGTATGTCTTCAGGAGACAAAGTCAGAGTGCTCCTTTAACATATTTTACTAATTTACAGGCTATTGGAAAACTATATTAAAGCAACATAAACAAAGTGCACACAAGAACGCACACTGTAACCCAAGATGTGAGTGACTCAGATAGCAGGTGATTACATCTTGAAAGGGGAAGCAAACTGTCTCGTATTTGCTTTTTTCAAAGAAATGATTAATGACAGATTCACATGTATATCTGTTTTGCAACTCTCTGTCAACTGATATATAACACAACAGTTTCAGCCTATTGCATTATGAGTCATAAGCCTTTTATATTGTTTTTTTTAATAAAAAAACTCTAGTGATGGGTGGAGCTTTCTTGGGAAACATCCTGCAGTGGAAGTAATGTGTTTTAGGTTTCCGGGCTTAGCAACAACAATTTTGCAGTAGGTTACCAGCATCCATCGCTGAGTAGACGGAAACAAAGACATACCTACAGAAATGGAACCTTCTTTATCATGAATAAGACTTCAGCACGGCGCCGGACATTTGGCTTGATTGTCAAATTAAAGAAAAAAGCAAAAGAAAGAAAGCAGCAAAGGTTTACATTTAAGTGTAATTTAAGCGCATTTTGTCCTGTATAATTTAGCCAAATGGAAGTCATCAGTGAGGAGTAGAACACTGATGCAAAACAGCATTACAACAGTTATAATGCACAGAGTAGTGACATAAACAGTGAAAAGGAGAAGTTCTGCTTATCAGCATGCTTTAATGTGTGTAGCTCTTACAGTCACATCTGTAAATCACAGCAACTGACATCAGGATGGTCTGAACAGAGCCACACCATCTATAGCTCACTGCTTCCATTCAGCTGAAAACATAATGAAATCTGCAGCAGCTTTTGTAGTATCCAGGGTGGGAAATTAACACCAGCTACATACACACATGCTACTTTACCGGTCAGTGGCAGGTGACCAAATATCACTTGGGGGTTCTGCTTAGAGCTAACAATCATGTTGGCTTGTAAAGAGCAAAAATGCAGTAAAATGATGGGCATAATTTGGCATGGAACTTATCCTGTGTCCATTTGAAAGAGGTACTTGCTACTTTCCTTAAATATCAATTGCAGTATGCATATGTTTATATTATTGTACGCGACGTACGTACGGGCTGTAATCTACATGAACATTCTAAACACAGAGTCATTCCTATTAGCACCACTTTTAATTACAGGCTGCCAGAAAAATGAGGAATCCAAGTTGTCACAGAGTTTTGCATGGGTATACTTCCACCTGTGCTATCAATTGTATGCAAAAGATAAGGAACTTCAAATTACATCTCCGCGTTTGCATACAAATGGCCCACTTTGCTGTTTTTGTCATTGGGCAAAGTAGATGAACCACATGATCATGAGGTTGCGGACTGGGAGTGATGTCGATAAGGAGTGTGCTCTGTTGAGGACAGCAAAGCACATCCAGATGACTGCGACACAACGCTGTTACACAATGTAACCCTGAGAGACACAGCAGCACAGTTTACACAGGGCTATAATCTAAAATGAGATGACTCCATGCAGAGCTACAAATTAAATAAAGCCAAAATCTGGATTCCATTATCATGTCTCCCAATGCCTACATTTTTGTAACATTTAAATGGCAAAATAAATATGAACGTTGCCGTATCAAACAAAGCTCTAACCAGTATTTGTTTTGTGGGAACGCTCCAAGAAATGAAAAGCTAGCACGGTAAACACAGCCTTTTCTGCCTAAAATTTGTGAGTGGCACCAAATGTTTCTGGGTGTAGTAATTGCTGGCAGATTTGTAGATGTGTGTTTTAATTAGCCTCGACAGGCTGCTGATGGCATTACACAAGTTGTTCCCGTCAAACAGGCCCCGGAGATGGAAAACCAACAGAGATCAACCGCGTGGACACGGTACACTGAATCGGAATAAGCCCCAAGTTAATGCTAATAACCAACACCTATAGATGAATGACCACACATCCGAACAGCTGCCCAAAAGTGTTGTTAATGATGTAATTATTAAAGGTGCTGCTTTAAAGTATATACAGCTCGTAAGAATAGAAATAAAAGTTTTTTTTAAAAGCGACGGTTCTCAAATCCTGTGTGTTAAAAGACCAAACCTCAACAACTTTTTACTTTTTCTTCTTCATGAGAAGCGACTTGGAGCTCTATTCTTCCCTAAAATAAGCAAGCCAAGAATTATAGATCATAATAGGCCTCTGTTATCTGAACACAAATCTCAAGAGCTGCTCGCCTCTCACACTCACACACACATTCGACATTAGAGTTATCACTCCCCATAATCCGCAAGCACTTTTAGGCCTTGTATCCTCCCACTGACTCCCCTTGCACCTCATCTACCCCGCGCTAACAAAAACCTCCTCTTATGTGGCTTCCCCTTTCCCCCAGCGCAGGATCCACATCACTGAGACTGCAGCCGCCATGGAGGGCCTTTTTCCACTTCTCCAGCCACGTTCAGCCAAGATTTATTCGACTCTTCAACCAAAATGTAATTTTCACCATGTTGGTTTTTGAGAGTGAGGGGAGTAGGGGAGGGTTTTTTGGTGCTTTGAGAGTCGTGTCTACTCAGCTGGGATAGTGGGACAGCGCGCTCCAATACCAATACCCAAAACCCACAGAGACAGCTAAGTGATTTATTGGCCCTTTTTTATTGAGAGGGCAAGAGAGAGAATGAGAGAGAAACATAAGTAAGAATAACAGTGTAATTGAGCCCGTCTGCAATGTTGCACCGCACAAAGGTAACACAGGTGGAGGCATTTAAATGGGTTTAGGTTTTATGGCAAATTAAAGTAAAGAACTTTTGTTGTCTAAGGGGATTTCCTGCAGATTATCAAAACATGTCTTTAATTTCTTTCATAGAGTTATTTGCTTGGTTGTTATGCCTTCATTAAACCACTTTTAAGCCATTCATTATAGATTACAAGAGAATGTCAGATCTTGATGGATTTCTCTTCAACTTTGTGCTACCGCTGTGCTGTACTCACAAGTGTGACACTTTTGTCTTGTCCTGATGTTATAATTTATACAACTCTGAGAGGGATTTTGACTTTTACATTAATCCAAGTTTCAGAATGTTACCCAGAGACTAACTTTGTAGCTTAATCTTGGCACGTTCCCACACCAGATAATGGTTTCCATGAACAGGGCCGTGGTGTAAGAGACGATACTCTGAACTCGCCTGTAGAAAAGAACAGTCTTCACCATTGTAGGGTGAGTAAATGTACCTTATAAAACCCAGGAAATTACATGTAATAGAAGTGATGTACCATTCTGTGGTTGCACTGAGGAGACACACAGACTTCAAGGAGACAGCTCACAGAGATCACAGCCAGTGAATCATAACATTTCAAAGAAAGGCAGGATAGACAGATGCAGAGAGAGAAAAAGAGACAGAACTGGACCAAGTGCATGAATGACAGAGAGATAAAGGCAAATTAGATAGAGAGTTGGGAGGAAGGGGTAGAGACAGAAGCAAAGGGAAGGCGAATGGGCCGAGATAAAAATCACACACTGAATCCCATTCCCTTTGCCAAGACAGATGTCTATAGTGAATAAATAATGAAGGGTAACAGTTTCACAACATCATGCTATTGCCAGTTCTAAACCGGGGCTCTGACTGCTCCTGTCTGTTCTCTGGCTATGACTCAGGCTGCCCTCTGCCCCGGGGGAACCTTCCAGACCCGTCACTTCACGTCTGCGTGAAAATCAAGCCCAAAGGATAGGCCTGGCAAGCACATGGGGACGTGTGACTCTTGGTGGCTGAGTTACGTGTGTCACACTACTCTGAGAAGTTGTGTCCCTCCCTCATGACTGACCAGGCTAAATATACGCACCTCAGCAAGCACTTACACACTGTTTCCTCTCTTGGCGAGCATCAATGTTATGTTACTGGATTTGAGGTAATAGCAAGGACTCTATTGCCTAGCGGCGCATATAGTTTAGCTCAGCTTAGATTTAGCATGAGCATGTGGAGGAAGGTAAGTGCCCTGGCCATTGAAAGCGAGGTTTGATATGTGAAGGAATTATTTGCAGCTCTTCACTCAAAATATTTATTTATTATTAATTGTGCTGTAGATCATGCTTTGTGTCATACAGACATAGAAAGTTCAATACACTTAAATACAACTAGGTGTATTTTCAGTACACTTGCATTTCCTTTTGCTTTCCATAAATAGCTGAGTTACACCTCTTTTTTTTTAATTCTGTGTGTATATTCGTATACACGTGTAATTGTATAATGATAAAAAGGCATTCTGAACATGTCATACACGTAAACAATAATAATAATAATAAACTTTCATATAAGAAAAGCAGCTCGAAAATTGCCTTACAACAAAGAAATCACATCCACCAAGTGTTTCACATAAACAAGACATGAACAATGAAAATAAAGAGAATGCATGATATAAGATGGAAAATAAAACCAACTGAACAATAGCAATAAAATAAAGTTAAAAACAGACACCTAGAATCCAAAAAAACAAGTACAATACTATATTTTAAAAGTACAGGAATGCGTAAGTGAGAGGCAAAGTGCAAAGTTTCAGGCGTGTATCAACATCTAGTGTTTAGGTGAAGAGAAGTTTCTAGCTTTTAATATTCAGCGAGCTGCTTCCCTGATATCTACAGGTAGTGTGCTCCAGAGCTTTGGGCCATAATTGTCCAAAGACAGTTAGTAATGGAGTTTATAGCTGTAGGATCATTTGGTTCGGCAGAGATGTACAGTTGTGTGTCATCTGCATAACATTGTGCTCTCTAATAATGTCACCAAGAGAATGATGATGGATCAAGGCAGCCGCCTTCTGCAACTCCAAAAGAGATGTAAATGTTTCTGGACACATGATCAAGACTGATATGAAACTTTCTCCCTGTGATGTTTGTTTTAGACCTGTTTAACAAAGTAAGAAAGACCAACCATGCCGTATCCAACGCTTTACCTAAATCTAAGATGTCAAAAAATTGAGACCTTATTTTCATCAGAATTTAGTCTGATTATTTGGTTAGAGCAGTTTCAGTGTTATGTTCTAAAGCCAGACTGGATTTTCTTTAAGAAAAGAGTGAATTTATACTGAATCTAGCTTTTCCAGTATTTTACTGATGAATGGAAGGTTGGATATCGGCCTACAGTTGGTTAGTGCACTACCATCTCGGTTGGATGAGTAATACCCAGAGGTTAATGACACCACAGAACTTTATGTCAAATTTGTCTGTATTTGCCATTTATTTATTGAATATGTGAACACATCCACAATTGAATGCATGACAAGCCAAGACGATGCCAGTATTGCTACATGTATTATTGTCCAATTACATTTCCATAATTAATAAAGATAGATGTAAAAGTAGTTCTCATATTTTGCCATGTATGAAAGAGCATCCAAGGCCTAATCCAAAGAGGAATAAAGTAGGAAAGCTTTGGCCTAACCTACCAGTTCTGCTGTCAACACCACTTCACCAAACTTCAGTCGTGTTATTGTGAGAGAGGGAGCATTTAAGTAACTTTAAGTGCACTGTACATCCCCTTAAAGTTAGTGGAATGAGTCAGAAGCTTGCTCCTGTGCAGTATACCTCTAAGAAAGGGAAAATGGACTTGAAAGCTTACACACACATACACCGTCAAATGCACATGCAAACACAATTACATTCAAACACACAACCACATAAACACACATTTCATACGTACACTCCTTCATACTGCTCTCCGTCTTCTTATTTGCGCAAACTTAATCAAGTGATTTTCTGAATAGCAATAAAGCAGCCTTTATTTTGCTTGGCTGGGCATCCATCCACCACCCTCTCCCCCTACCCCCCCCGACTCCCCGTCCTCCAACCACACCACAGCAGGATCAGTTTTCCCCCTAGAATCCCACTGAAGCGCTGCCATGTCGGCTGGAGACAATCAGCTGAAATGCTCCTTAGATATTCCTGCTCCTTTTCAAAAGCCCCAAATTCAATTTATGGACACATTTATTACCATGTCTGTCAGTGACTAAAAGGGAGTTTCATAATCAGGAGCACACATCTGATCTGGTCACAGCAGGCTGCCTCGCTTGGCCAATATGCGCTCTATTACACGGTCAGAGCCAGCCGATCCACAGAGGAAAAGGAAAACATGAGCAAACAAAAGAGTAGGTAGTTAGACATGGGATGGGGGCCCTTAGATGTAGCATTTAAAAAAAGCTGATCTGATTTAGGAGTGGGACCGTAGGGAGAAAATCCTTTAACTCAGTACCAGAGCAGGGGCCTTGACCATGTGATGAGGGATCACATAGCACCCTCCCAAAACTACACAGTATTCCCAGAGCACCCTTCTCCTTTCTGATGTTATTGAAAACATAAATGGGATGTTTTTGTTTTCTAATGATGTTTCTGTCAGTCTCTAAGTAGCAGAGGGCTTGAAAACCTAAAGGGCTCCTTTGAAAGATTGAACAAGTTTTCATCATGTTGCGGTCTTGTCTGTTACACCAATAGTTTCCATTGTTTGTCATATTTGTTCAAAGTTGCCAAAAACTACACGAAATCCACTTTTAAACTCCAATAAAGTAGACAGAGAGTGGCTTGTTAGGGCCAGCTATAACAACATTGAGGCCTGAACGATTTACTATCCCTGCTCTGCTTGTGAAACATAGATTCTAATGAGTGCTCTGCAGGCAGCGCGTCACTCAACTCTGGAATACGGGGGCATGGACTGGACCAAGACCCAGTGATTGAGGGCTTTGGTCTGCTGTGGTGTGTGTATGAGACACACACACACACCACAGACCGCAGACTCCAATCAGTGGTTCTTGGTCCGGTGGTTGGACAGAGTGTCAGTGATGTCTGAGAGCCACTGTTCACACACGCTTGTGTCCATGCAGGCTGAATACCCCTGGAGAGATGCACACCTCAGGCCGGGGCCATAAATCAATACTTACTCACAAAGGTTCACCTAAACTCTTGCCAGTGCCCGCTGCAGTAAAAACAAGAAAAAAGTGGGCTAAGCTCCCCCTAGAGGCCAAAACCAGAGGGTGATTCAGCTGAGGAAACGAAGCGTGCCCTTCATTAGCTGAAAGATCACATTTTACCGCAGGAGCAACAAATTTACTGGTGCAGAGGGCTCTGTGAAATCTCAAGAAAAAGATTCTCTGTTTGCCTTCCAGGGTAATTAGGGAGGCTATCACCTGACACTCACACAGGTAATGTCCTGGACTGGAGCCAGAACCGAATTTCATCATGGTCAGCCTGACTGCAGAACTCTTTGGAAAATATGTGCAGAAACTGAAAACCGCATTTCCAAAATTGCCTGCTTGTCCCCTGTGTTGGTTTTGGATGAGGTCTCTGGGCTGGAGCTTTGGGGTTCCTGGAGCCTGTGCCAGGATCCTTAAAAACTAGTAACTGATATCTCCTCCTCCCCCCCGACACAGCCTGAAATGCTCTGTTATTAAAATGGGAGCAAATCCCACCGGAATGTTTTACACGTTTACTAGGTGTATGTCAAGGTGAGAGACAACACGAGTGAATTATGGGTTGGATTTGGACCCAGGGAATTGGGGCTAGGGGCAGGCTAAAAGAAAGAGAGACTGAGGAGGTATTACTGAGGGTGACAGTTCTGATTGCCAGGATATAAATCTACCCCCCTATCACCCCCAGCATGTTGCACAGAAACCACAGTGCCCCCTACAGTTAAAACCCACACATGTCAAACTTTATTGGCCTTAATAGTAAATGCCAGAATGATAAATAAAACAGTATCAAGAGTCCTGCTGTGGGGAGTTTAGTATGAAAGATCAATGAGTGGCTGTCTACAGGGAGTAGGCTAAAAGCATCCGTGCCATCTGCGGAAGCAGTGGGTTGACATGGCACACTAATCTCTTCTGGTTTGTGTGTTTGGGGTCCAGGACGTCCAACAGGCTCAGTGACAGCTGCGCATAGAAGCAAATCTGAACCATGCTTGCGAACATGGCAACTGCAAACTGATGACAAACGCTTTGTTTGGGGAAAAGATTTTTTTTTTTCTTCTCTTGCCTGTTTTAGTGGGATCACAAGTCTGGATGTACTAATGGGAGAAAAAGAGCACCAATTAGGGATGTAGACCACGCTGGCCTCAGTTATTTCCAAACCACTTAAAATGTGTAATAAATGATCAAATGAGACAACTCCTTTTTAAGCTCACAGTCGGATTTTGTTTTCCTCAAAAGCGCATTGGCTCTAATAACAGAGCGGGCCTTTGATTTTGTGCTCAGTAACAGGCAAGTGGGCTGCAGACACAAAACTTTCTGCTGCTTGTGGTGGTTAATCAGAGAGTTGGAGGCATGTGGGTGGATCCCCTTCCTTGGCTTGAGGCTGCAGGTTGGTGTGAGGTGGGTGGAGGCTGGTAGACGGATCACCCTGATCCCTGAAACTGCTATGGTTTGTTTCCCGAAACTGGGACACTAGAATTTGCTCAGTTTGTGACTGTGAGTCGAGATCACTCAGCTGATGGTATGAAAAAACCACTCAGCCATCACTGCAGGAGGGCTGCATACATGTGCTTATGGCAAATTCCCAGAATCCACTGCAGCTATGCTGAGGAAAAATGCAGAAAAATGCAGAGAGTAGAAGGGAGAAGAAAACATGTGTCCTAAGTCAAGGCTTGAGCCTAATCTCTGTGTATTAGGATCAAAAACAGTGTCGACTTCTTTCCCTATGTCTTTACATAATTTGGTACTTTGATCACAGCCAAACATGGAAAGCGAGCTACTTTGATTATCCAGTGACTGAAAAAATCCTGCCTGTGTCAACATTGTGTTGGGCTCTGATAACAGCTCATCCAGCAGGACCTTCTCCCACCACTCCCATTCCTTCATGAAATCACCCTCAGTTCCATGCCTGACTTTCAAATACTATGACCAAGCTCTACAAGCACTATAGCGACAGAAGGGCACATGCAGGACGGTCTGGCAAGCAGAGAGGATGGGAGGTGAAATGGGATAAAAAGGTAAAAGTGGAAAGACTGAAGAAAGCACATTAGAATATAGAAGAAAGCCACAGAAGAAAATCTAAGCTCCTATCCTTTTTATTTTCCTAGAATGTAGCTTTTACGCAGTGGTTGTGCGGTGAAGTCCACCAAGGGCCGCTGCATGGTTCCTGTGCCGGTCTTTGCACGCTCACCCGCAAGCCTCCGCATTTATATAATTGTGGCTGGTGTGCAGACTCGGCGCGTGCCTCTTCAAATCTGAAGCACTGGGGTCCACGGTTGCCGCAATACCACGCAGCTCCTTTTGAATGATTGGCTTCAGCCTTTTTTTGACCAACAGTTGTAATCAGCTGGTGGTCACACAGAATGGTGACCAGAGGGGAAAAAAAGTCTTGATTTGTTTTATTTTAATGGAACTAAAAGATCCATTGCATAAAGGAAGCCAGTGTAACACCCAGATTTACGTTGACTTTGCAGCTAGCTTCCAAGTCTGCTTCTTAGAGATTTGTCCATAGCTCAAACTCAAGGGTCAAAGTGCAATGCTAACGGGAAAAACACACATTTGTATACATTAATGGCTGCAAACAGTGTGCATATGGCCACAGAGGTGATGAAGTGTGGATGGCTTGGAGAGCTGCTGAGCCCTTCAGATGTGTCCTGCAGTCAAGTTTGGTCCCAACTGTTAAAAATATATATTCCAGCCAGGACAAATGAATATGCTAATGATGCTTTGAGGTTTTGGAACGATGGTATTCATCAAAAGACGTGATTTTTTGCTAATCCCTTTATAAGGTCCCTGTGAGATTCCTTTTATCTTTAAGGCCCACCTTCTTAACTCCAACCTCTACGCACAGCACCCCTCAGTCCTCGTGGCATCCACCCTGAGGACAGGCACATGGTTCTACTTTCTCCCATCTAGATCCGCCGATTCGTGTATGTGTTTCCAAACAGAGGACGTCACCACCTCAGATCACTTTACATGGATCACTGGGACATCTGTTAGGAAAATGGAATAACAAAACTGAACCAGGTTTTTACATGTTCTCTGGAATTCAATTAAAATCTGATTAGTGGAAGTATTAGGGGGACAGCTTGGTCCACCATTGCACGTTTGGTTGGCACTATCCCTCAGCCTGGTCAGGTTACTGTGGGGATTACCCCTGACAGGATGACCTCTGACCTCTAGACAGGTGTCTGTGGGAGGGATGGGACAGCGTTTATGTCACCATACCAAGTGGGATTCACAGGCGGACAAGGGGTCTCCCCCTGCCATTCCAGAGGACATTCCTACTTTTTAATCACACATGCAAGCATGCACATAGTCCAAATACTCAAGAACAATGGATTGCAATGTAGTGGGATCGCAATAACATGACTAGAAATATTGCTGATTAAAATGTCATGTCTTTCAGTAAAAACAGGTTAAGTTAGAAATACGAATGCTTTACTCCATGTACTGAGTCCATGATACCAAAAATAACACTTCGACTTCACACTTCAACAACTAAATTATGTTGATGAATTCAATTTTACACATGTGAACACAAATCTGGACTAGATTACACTTTGAAAACAAACTTTGCAGCCTCTGATAGGAGGTGCAAGCAACACATTAATGTCCTAATCCTGTGAAAAATTAACACAATTCATTGATCCTCATGTTGGAATCATCACGCTTGCAAACATGTGCACGCTAACTGTGACCATTTAAATAATGGCAGTCCCTCAAAGTAGAATCCAGAGTTTACACATGTGGTAAAGCTCAAGATCAAACTGCAATTCTGTCATTATATGTTGTGGTGAACACAAAACAGTATGTATGGATAGCAGTCTGGGAAAAAAAGTGAAAAAACAGGGCTTTGATTGTAATATTCGGCATCACCAGAATAAAAAGAGCGTGGTCTGCTCTTGCTTGTTCGTCACAGTAAATCCATTATATTACCAAGCCAAAGTGATGGAGCAGGAAGACGAGCATTTAAATAATATGAAAAAAACAAGAAAATACCCCCCCCCCAGCTGCTTCCATTCTACACTGTTTACCATGGTTTTCCCCACCAGACTAAATAGGCCTGTGTTTGTCTTCACCATGCACTACACAGCCGCTCCAACCCCAAGACCTCTACTTAGGCAGTGTGTGGAATAAACAGCTTTCCTCTGAGGGCCTGAGAGTGGAACTGGTGGTGGATTCGCGAGGCGATGGGAGAGGTGAGTGGAGGTCTTATTGGCTGAGCCGTTATCACAGTCCAACACAGCACAGATGCAGGAACACTTCTTGTTTTTATTTATTTATATATATTTTTCACGTCTTCTGTTGCAACATCACTGGATAATCAGAGTGGTCCACTTTCCATGCCTGGCTGAGCTCACATTGCACAATTATGTAAAGACATAGGAAAAGAAGTAGACACTGTTTTTGATCCTAATACACAGAGATTTGGTTCAAGCCTTGAGGTAGGACATACGTGGAAGCATTTCCAAACAGAATCAACAGCACCAGCTCTAAGCTGAGGCCATTTGCTGCAGAGCATGGCACCTCTGAATGCCACGGCAGGGGAGGGAGCTGCAGAAATCTAGAAAAACAAAGTCAATCTGTACTTTCCAGCAGTTTGGAAATGCTTCTGAAGGACGGTAGATACGGCGTGGCAAATACACTTAAGTGAAATTCCCTCATTTAGAGATCATGACCTGTTCTCACAAGTGCATTATCTCTGGAAGAAAGCCTCTGTGCTGCAGAATCAATTAAAAACAACGAGACAGAATGGAAGGATTAAAAAAAACAACTGCAAGTGCACAGCTGATAAGAGTGTTTGAAATCCTCATTTATCAGATAAAATGATTATCCTCGAAAGTGGTTGATGTGGCCATTAAAAACAATGGAGCCAGATTATGAGTGTCTTTTAAAGTTTACAGTTAAATGCCAAACCTCATTGATTGCCAGTTGGAGCCCACATGTTCCCTATGCTAAACGAAAACTGACTGAGAAGTGTATTTACGCTCGATGGAGTTTAGTTTTTCTTGTCTACCAGACTTAATATTTGTGTGTGTGTTTCTTTTCTTTTCTTTTGTTCCATGTATTGGTGTCTCAAAGCTGTGCAGCATCAAGGACAATTGCAGACCAGATTATTTGAATGAGTGAAAAAAACTGTGAAGCAATCATCCATAGCCCTCTTCAAGGAAGTGAAATATCCATATAATAAGAAGCAGATTATGTTTTAGTCTTTATCAACACAAACAGACACAGTCAGCTCAGCAGAAAATCTATATTCTCTGTACAGTGCGCAGTTTGATATCCCAGCAATCATGTCCTTTTGAATCCATTAATCACTTACTGACAAGGCAGTGAATGTAACTCCACTCTGAAAGAGGCATCACAGATAAAGTCTCATCAGTCAGACTTCTGCTGTGTGACAGCAGATCACAGCTGAAAAGCATCACACTTACAAAGTCTTGACGCATGATCAGGTTCTGTAATGTGTTGTGGAGATCAACGTGTCATATTATGCTTTCATTTTGGCAAAGAATATGTCATCAGTGTTCAGTAAGAGAATAAAGTTGCAATGGATTTTCCTCCTCAGTCGTGCAGCTTCGCAGTGACCCCTCAGTTTCTATTAGAGGAAAACAGGCTGACTGATGGGAGGGTGTTTTCTGACTGTGATCTGCCAACAGGAGGTGGATGGTTATGATTTTAGTCATAACCTAGTGGAGCTCTGACCAAAGATATATGATTATATAGAGAGGATTACATTGTGCCAACCAAAATCACATTGAATTAAGTATGATGAGACAAGCCTTTCCAAATATGTCAGAGATATGTTACGTTTCACTCTGATTTTTGTTATAGCTGCAATAACTGAAATGTGTAAAGCACAGCTGCTGTAGTGAAAGGAGAGGAAGATATGCTGCACAACATCCAATTTTTGTTCTGTGGCTCCTCTTGCAACATGAAAAACACTGAATGGGAAAGAAGGCTGACCACGCCTGTCAACCCGTTCCATCCTTTGACCTTTAACTCCGTGACAATCTCACCTTACACAGGCTGTCCAGGCGAGGATCTCCCGGCCACAGCGCACTCTTTGGTTTAACAGTAGCAATTGGGAACAGAAAAATAGTGCATGCACACCCGCACAAGGGAGGAAGTTCAAAGTTTACACACACACAAGTGTCACTTACCCCTTGTGGTATCGAGCTATGCAAACAGTTTCAGTTTTGTGTTCAGGTTTAGAACAGTTTTGTTTATGATGCTTAAAACCTTGAAAAATGGCATTTGAAAAACTCAGCAGCAACCCCCAATGTCCTTTTAAATGAGGATAATCCATAAATCACACTGCCAACAGTTCTGAATAAGACTATTTCTTCTGTAGAAAGCATTTCCCATTAAAACCGATGAGAGCAATGTCTGTGAATTAGCTGTTGGAGCTTTATTGGAGAGAAGACAGATATATGTGCAGTAGACTGTTAGTCATAAAACGGTATTTCTGTGTTTAGAAATCTCTTAACAGACAACTCTCTACACTGTATATGTTCCAGTTGCCCAGAAGAACTTGAACATCAGCTTTATCAGTCATGTATTTTACCCCCAGGAAATGATGCCAACTGTCTCTCCAACAGCCATTTGCAAGTTGTGTGATTTAAAAGTTGTTGGCACATAATATCAACACCTGTCTTCTAAACTTGATACCTTTGGACAGCCCCCAGAAAACCTGTATGGACTAGCAGCATCAAGGCTACACATGCGCATGAAGAGAGAAATAGATGCGGTGATAGGAACATCAAGAGAGGAAGTGTTCTCGGTTATGTCGTTTATTGGTGCAGCTGCAAACTAAAGTTGCCGCATTTTCTCATCTGAATATGTCAAATTTGATGTGATGTCGCCGAATGTTTGCCGTTTTTCAAAAAAACAGTAATATCACATAAAGCTAAGCATGGAAAAATGCTTAACAAACACCACCTTTCTAAGAGCAGAAGCGTCTTAACTGTCTGCTATATTTGCCGATCAGCATGGAGCAGCAGCATTTCCCCAAAACAGATATACAGCACACTGGAACAAAACCCTTTGGAAAACTATACATTTTTTATAATGGTGGATGTTGGCATTGCAATCATCTTTTGACGTTCATCTTAGTTTACCCACCTTTTGATTTACCACTGCATCGCTGGCCGTCAGGGAGCTGATGTGGGCCAGAGAGGTGAGGGGCTGCTTTGTTCAGAGCCGAGGCTGACAGTCTCTTTATCTCCTCCTGTCAGACAGAATACTGTTTGATCTGCAGCTTCTCAGTGTCTTCTATCTCTGGTCAAATGACCTCAGCCCACAAGCAGAGGCTGCTTTAACAGTCCCACCACTCCCAGGCTTGCTGAAAGAGTGAGGAAAGAGTGATGGTGATGTCCATCTGGTTGTCTCGATATAAAGTGTATGTTTCATGCATGGTCTAACACGCACACACACACACATATACAGTGTCTTTGCCTTTGCTTGCATGTGTTACATTCACGCACACTCACATACACACACATCTAGGCATTAAAAGGTGTTCTGTACACATATGTTACATATGTGCTGGCATACACACACAGTATACCGCACAGCATACACACACTGCACTTGAAGTTTGGCCTTGGTCTTTTCTACACAACTAGCTGCGGCTGAAGTGAATATATTTCACTGCCTCTCTCTGTCTCTTTTATAGGACGGGTGTCTTTTAGCAGCTCACATCACAGAGCCCTACAAACGGCAATTAAAACGGATGTGCTACACTGGCTCTGCATGGGGAGAGAGAGAAGAGAGCGAAAGAAAGGAGAAACGAGAGGGGACACGAGTGAGGGAGACAGAAAGAGAGAAAGAAAGAGAGGAAGTATGCGAGGGAAAATGTACAGCACCACCTCTCCTTCAAAACCATGACTGATACCGTGTCTATTGATCTTTATTACAATAGCAGCAAGCTGTAAAATGTTTGATGGTTTTGTACAGATCTTAGTCCCCCTCATTCATAATTACTGCTACACATGTAGAACCAAGGGCAACTTCAGAAGGGGCGCTGTTTGAAAAGCTGCTGCCAGACTGTAGGGATGATGGGAAATCTCGGCGGGGCCTCGCGGTAGCTCCAAGCCCTAAGGCTATCATTCCTCCTGCCAAACACCTGCAGCAACTTAAGTTTTACAAAGATCAAATTATGGAGCTGATTTCAAATAAGAAATGAGACCAACCTCATCCCTTTACCCACAAAGTAACTCCGCTTTATTTTGATTTCTGACTTTGGTGCAGAGGCTTTCTGAGGAAAGTCAGCAGCGCTCATTTTGCTCAACTCCTGATATTTTGTGCAAAGTGACCTCAAACCTTTCAAGTTTAAGTTAGACATTAGCATTTAATGATGACAAATGCAGATCTGACTTTGTTTGCATGAACTATATATGCACATGTCAGCGTTCTCTCCCTCCTCCCCTTGCCCTGCTTTGCCAACTGTGCGTCCCCGTGCTCAAAACTCTACCGAGAAGAAGTTTGAGTAGAATGCTACAGCAGTAACTACTCTAACTCATAATGTTCTACGCCTGGAGAAACAGTCCCACTCTAGTCTAAACAAACAAGCAGCCCAGAGTCTTCACAACTTATCATCCCATGCTCTGTTTTCTGGGACAAAAGTGTGCAGCAGTACACTAGGACCCCCAGGCTGGCCCCGGCTCTCTGTCTCCCCTCCCTGCTCAAATTTTAATGTCTTCTCTGAGTGGGGGCCAGGGGAGAAACAGAACAGAGAGTCAAGAGACAACAGACCACGGATGCAAAAAATATATATTTGGATCTGTTCCTCCATCCCAGTGACAGTTCACAACAACAAGAAACAAAAGCAAAGAGGCTAAATTATAGGGCAGAGGTACGGGTTTAAAGAGATGACAAGCGAAAGATGTGTGTATGTGGAGAGGTTGAGAGATGGAGCAATGAACAGCAGGGTACAAGACGGTGGCCGAGGTCAACATCAAGGAAAGCTTTTCCTGTTTTCAAAAACTTACGTTGTCGCAAAGTTGAATAATCACAGCTTTTTTAAACACCGGTGCTGGCCTTTGGATCAACACGTATCCAGCAAAACACACCGTCGAGAGGGATGAAATTATGCGTGTCCTGCGCAGGACAGAGAGATGAAGGAAGCAATTCCACATGGCGTTTGGATAAACAGCGAGGATG
The DNA here is from genome assembly GCF_017976325.1 of Chelmon rostratus. NCBI lineage: Eukaryota > Metazoa > Chordata > Actinopteri > Chaetodontiformes > Chaetodontidae > Chelmon > Chelmon rostratus. The sequence goes on along the minus strand of NC_055658.1, from coordinate 21,582,626 downwards.
AAAAATTACCATGATGGAATGGAGGTTAAGAGAGGCAGAGACATCAGACAGAGAAAGGAGGGGACAGAGAGTTTACAGACAGAGAACAGTGTCCTAGCGAGATGATTGTTGCTTCCAGCAGTCGAGAACAGGGAGAACAGTCTAGCCTGGCACGCCCTGAATAATGCAACACCCTCTCTGTAGCTGGGCAGATATATGGGCGAGGGGAGCAATGATTTTTGCCCCCTGGCATTGTTGGAGATATGAATAATGGATAGGTTAAATGCTTGTGTTAAGAATGAATTACTACTGGGTCTGTTCAGTAGTTGTATTTATGTAATCATTTGGTTTGGACTCCACAAAGGGTACAAAGTCAGTGTCATATAAGATAAGATGCAGTGTATGTTCTAGTTAGTGCAGATCTCACTGCGGTCCGTGTACATCTACAGCAGCCCAGAACTGCAGTGTCCCACCAGAAGCTGGAGCCTCTCGTGTCACCCTGCTGCCTGCCACTGATTAACATTTAACAACCAGGGAATACTTTGTCACTGAAAAGAAAAGCAAACTTTGAGCTCTTGAAAGCAACGGTAGAGAGAAAGAGGGAGGGAGGAAGGGGGTAAAAGAAGAAAAAGGGGGGGGAAAAAGAAAAGAGCATGATACACAGTACACAGGAAGCATTTTCACATAGCACGTCATGTATAACTCATGAAGTCCTGACAGAGCCGCGCGCACATTCCCCATTCCCTTTGGCTGTCTCCGGCTGGCAGCCCGCACAAGCCAGGATGAACAAGTTGTTCCGGCCTTTCTCTCTGTCCTTCTTTCTCTTGCCCCTCTTTCTCTGTCTCCAGGCTCTGGCGCTGCTCCCCCAGGCGAGAGGTTACAGCGATGGAAAAGGGGTTGCTGGAGGAGAAGGCAGGCGGCCCGGGCCGTGGCCGAGGCCGGCGTCGGAGCTGAGCCGGGCCGCCCCGCTGGTTGCGCTGGCGAAGCTGGCTGTCTGCTCGGTGCCCACGGCTCTGGAGCAGCGCATTACAGTGGGCCCTGTGTTTAGACAGTCTGACAGATCTCAACCTGAACACCCCGAGAACCCGGGGAATCAGCACTCCACGCATACATCACCCAGCCAACATCTACATCCTCTCTCTCTACTTGTCTGTTTTGCGAAGCTATCTTGGTTTGTGTCTCTTCATCCTTCCCCGCTTGGAATCTCTTCCCTGACTTTTCCCTCTGTTTCACTCTCTCTTACTCGCCTCCCTCTTTCTCCCTCGGTCCCCCTTCAACTCTGCTCTCTCTTATTCTCTCATGTTTCTCTCTCTGTCTCTCCCTCCCTCTCCTTTTGAGATTCAATAAGAGCCCTGGAGGCAGGAGAGAGAAAACAGGGGGGTGTAAAAACATCTATGGCTTTATTTACAAAGGGCCCAGGTATTGCCCGGCGTTAAATCCGAGGGAAATGATTTATTTTCCGCCCATGTGTGGCACTGATCCCCGAGGCGTAACTCAACAGTGGACCGGCTTCGTGCTTGCAATTTACGGTGGCTGCAGAGGCTCATAAAGGAAGGATGGATTAATCTGGAACACGACATAAACAATATGACTCTGACAGCCCTATTAAAACCTGTGCTACTCAGCATCAATTCTCTTTCATGCTCTCTCTCTGTCTTTCTCTCTCTAGGTCTCCGCAGCCAGCGCCTGTTGGTGGGAGGCCGACTGGTAGCTCCTGCACACTGGCCAGAGCTCACAGCCTTGTTATTGTGATTCCCAGAGTATCGGATTCAGAACAGGGGGTGTTGCACATCTACATATAGCAACCGGACCTTTTAACTGTTTAGCCTTTGGACATCATCGGGGATATCGGATGTACCAGGTCCAGAGTGGAGGCTCCCACAGTGCTCGTTAGGGCCGAGCTGAGAAGGCTTCCTCTCCCAGCGCTGGTGGCCTCTCATTTTCCATGAGCTGGGCTTCTTTTGGGAATGTGCTGCGCTCAACGTCTGTTGGCACGGGCCTCTGTCTTTGGATGTGTGCACAAATTTGGAGGGAAAACATGTTGCGCATGTGATACATGATATGGATTAGTAGTGGACGCACATGTACTCAAAGAGACACACACATACATGCATGCACAGATACACACAAACAGTTGTCAGCTGCTCCCTGAACCCCTTGGGAAGAGGTCACTCAGCATCTTCAATGACCCCCAGTGGCCGATACACACACGCGCACACACACACACACACACACACACACACACACGCACACACACACACACACGCACACACACACACAGCTCCATCTCTGTCAGGGACAGGTGTATGCTAAGCCACACAGAAAACGCCCACACAGAGACAGCATCCATCTAACCACAGAAGCTTTTAACACATTTAAAAACAGCATTTCCAAGATAGCAACCTGTCTCAGAGAGACAGACCAAGTGAGCAAGAGAGATGAGCAAAATAAAAAAAAAGAGAGAGAGAAATTCTCCGAACAAGAGACACAGTTACTAATTTATGTTCAGCAATGGATGAAAGCTTCAGAAGCGTCAGGCGAGGAAAGAACAGCCCTGAAATTGAAATCAATAAGTTCATTAGACTGCAGAGCCTGTTCGTGCTGCACCCTCCACTTCCCCTGCAGACAAACACAACAACACATGAAAAAAACAGGGGCGAAACAAGGCTTGACCTATGTCCACTAGCCAAGCATTCCATTTATTTAGCCCTTATCGCTGGCCTGATCTGAAGAGGCAGCTACACACTGATAATGCCCCAGGATAATAGCAAGACCAGACAGGGTCTGACCAAAGAAAGACAGCCAAAAGAAAAGAAAAAGCGAAATAAAGAAAAATGCATTTGGGATCTTCTTGACATTCGTTCTCTTTTTTTCTACGTGTACACACACACAAAGCTGAAATATGAGGGGCTTGTAGGAAACTTTTACAAGGGTTGTTTTTTGCAGCCGCCTCTCTTGTTTGAGCCTGTAATTTAGTGGATCCCCATCAATAAGTGAGAGAATAGCTTTGTGGATGCTTGGCCTGACAGCTAACAAGACCCAGGCCCTATCTGCAACAAACAGACAGAATAACAAACGCTGTTGTCTGCACGCGCACATTGAACAAACCGTGAATACAGCTCATCATTCATGCAGGGGTACAGCATTGTCAAGGCTTCGACTCAGTGTACTGTACAGAAGCGAGTGTGTGTGGTACAGGCATGCCAGAGTAAAAGTTTTTACCATCTGAGTGACCTGAATAGTGTTTCTGCTTGTACAGTACTAATCTCCAGAGTCCTGCAGGGTAGTAAAGATCAGTGCAGCTGATGTCTTCCTCCCCTGAAATGGGGCCCATTATAGCCCCAGTCCATATCAGCAGGGCCCTGCAGCCTGTGTCACACCACTTCCTATTGCTGATTTATGGCTACAAGGTTCATGGGTGTTAGCATACTGCATATTCTCACAGTGACACATGCACGCACACACACTTAGGCACACACAAAACCCAACGAGGCACAAATTGTTCGTGACCTGAGCTCAACTTGCTGCACCAGAGGTAGCCAAACCAGTCTTCAAGGGCGCCTTTATCACACTCAGTCCCCTTTTCACCTGCAGATTAGCGCACAAGTCTAAATGGCTTGGCTAGACTAAGACCATATCTCCATTCACTCAAATGAAATACAAATGGACTTATATATATCTACAAAAGAAAATCTTTTTTTCAATCCCTCTTATCCTAATACCTATGCAACTCTGTATGACATTGTTGCCGTCTTTTTTCTTTATTTCAAACAAAGAGAGAAACTGTTCGCCCCGCGTCCGGAAGCTCAGGGAGACACCATCCCGGGGGGTTTCTGGGAACGCAAACACGCTGCCACTGTTGGCAAGCCGCTATTCGTTAAAGAGTTCAACAGAAGCCAAAACATTTGTTACGGACTCATTTCATTTCCTGGTAGAAATGTCCAACACTGCAAGGCGAATGTGAGAACAAGCGTTTACATAGGAAAGCTCAAAGGAAACCAAGCGTCAAGCTTTTCCCTTAAAAGAAACAAGAGCAGTTTTTTGGGGCAGGGGGGGGTTGAAAGGAAGAGGGAAGGAATAAATGGTCAGCTAACATTATTGGAATGCAAAGGCTAGCGCAGCATATGGTGACACAGTTAACTGGTGGTTAGGCTGAGTGCCGTCTAAACAAATGCACACAGGTCGAGTTCTCTTGATGAGTCAGTGCATCCATCAACAGCCATTTTTTCCACGGAAACGACAGAAGCTTAACAGTGGATGCTGATTTTCTGCCTCCTGGCTCTGGATATGAGCGTACAATGTGAATATAAAGCACATCTAAGCGCACACGTTGCACACTCAAATTTCAGCCTTGCATTTCCCAAGATGGCATGAAGATTTTGCATTTTCTGTTCAGGGTCTCTTGCCGTATGTATAGCTGAGCTTTATTCAGCATTATACTGACTACATAGGAGTGTGTCCACAGGCGTTTCACAGCTTATCCATATTTAAGGGCTGGAACTTACTGGCAGGGCTTAGCCCCGGGCACACGAACAACTCAGCCATATATATACAGGAGGAAGGGCAGTCGAAGAGACCACTGTTGACCATTTATTTATGAAGTCCAAGCTCTGTGGCAACAAGCTATCCACTCTGAAACAACTTAAAGCGCTTATATCCAGGCTGAATATTTCATCTCTGGATCGCTACTCCTTTTGAGTCTTTTTCAAGGTAAGAAGTAAAGGGAACGACACAGGGCAAGCAAGCAAGAAAGGAAGAAAGAGAGGACACTGCAGGTGATGCAAGACCCCTCTCTAACCCAGTCAAAGTAAACAGGTGGGGCTGGGAAAGCGGGAGGAGGAGGGGGAAGCGAAAGGAGGGAGAGCGGGTGCTGCTTACAGGCCTCTTCAAGGTCAGAAGAAGGAGAAGCTTAGTATTCTCTCTCTCTGTGTCTTGTCTTGAGCTGGTGCCGGCTCATTCTTTCGTCTCTTACTCTTTCTCCATCTCCCTCCTTTCCTAACACAGCCATCTCGGAAACTAAACCACCACCTTTTATGTGCCGAGTGGAGAAAAAAAATGCTTAGGGCGAAAAAAAGGGCCTCAGACAACAAAACGTTGTTGGGCACAGATTTGACAACATTCAGGGGATCTTTCCATCTGTTGAAAGGACTCAGTCTGTTATGAAGCCAGGATACAGAGCAGAGAGCCACGGCTCACTGAAAATGTAAATGCATACTAGGCAGGCGGAGAGAGCCGACTCCTTCTCCCTTTCTCTCACTCCACCACCTCCTCCTCCGCCTTCGCTTTGCTCTCTTTCATTTTGATCTGTCTATCCATGGTCTGTGTGTGAGAGAAGAGGCAGCTGGCAGGTGGCTGTGTGCAAAGGTATTGAGGCCTATGAAATATTTACCAAAGCAATAATGACTCCCTGGACAGAGTGAGTGGAGGAAGAAAGCAAGGAGAGGAGGGGAGGGGGGGAGCAAGAAGAGAGAAATCGGAGAGTGAAGAGTGCCTGTCTTCTTTTTTGTCAGAAGCAAGGATGAACAAAGATGAAAGAGGCTGACCTGGGACTTTCAAACTTTAGTTGTTTTCTGAATGAAGAATAAAGATTAATAGCATCACACTATAGTGCTTAAAATATCAAAGTGCAGACAGCAGTGATAACAAATAATAAATGAACAGCAATGGTGAAATCGGTTCCTTTTTATGGCCTTTGACAAAAAGAACATGATGAATAAAACACAAAACCCTGCAGCAATTTGCTCCAAAACAGTCACTGCTAGTAAAATAATGCAAATGAGGCCTTCGTCGAATTAATTTAAAGTGAAATCTAAAGTGCTAATCATTGGTTACAGTTTTTCTGTGTTATTTTGATAAGCAATCACTGATATGGTGTTTTTATGCTCCTCCCAAAGATGTCCTGTTGTCCATGTGTCAAGTGCTGTGACCTGACTCTCTAGACGGCTTTCTTTCTGCTAACCGCCCAGTTCTTCTTCTGTGAAACGAGCACACCATTTCATGTGTGAAAGGAACACATGAGGCAAAGTTAAAGCTTTAAGTTACGTCACATATAGATTAAGAGTAGCATGGACACAATGATTAGAATTAGAGAGCCTGAAACATTTGTGAACACACTCTCAGGTACACACACACACACACACACACACACAAACACACCTGTAATATTACCCTCTCCAGGGCTGTTGGAGAGTTCTAGGACGGGTGCCCCTGTGGCGAGTCTTAAATGCACGGCCTCTTCTTGTTTGCAGACAGGACTTGGCACCACACTGTGGGCCAGTTTGATCCGGACAGCCAGCAGAGCCGGCTTCAGATGAGACAGGGGAAGGAAACTCCACTGCCGTGCTGCTGTTTTCCCTTCATAGCACTACCAGGATGCTGGGGTGGCTCAGAACAACAGTGAGCTCTCTAACCCAAGACTCTGGGTTAAGGATGGAAGGAAGGACTGCCTCAGTGTGGCAGAGGTAGGGGGTCCGTCTGGATGTGTCTACAAGGGGAGTGAGCTGCAGATACAGAGCAAGGGTTGGGACAAACAAACGTGAACCTTTGCACTGTTTCACTCTGTATGAGACCGCCACAGATGGGAGAAAAAGTATAGAAATACTTCCATTAGAAACGCTTTTACTAGTTTAGATTTACTCAAGTTTGAGTTTTTCACCAAAAGAACTAAAAGTAGAATTAATTAAATCAAATTGGACAAAATAAATTAAGAGTAGCTTGTTAAAAATGCTACATTTACCAAATCATCATACTGGTGGAAATGTGGGATTTTTTGTTTTTAGAGGAAAATGAAAGATCATGTAAGTTATAGCAGGGTTTTGCTGTTCTGAAAAACATTTCACAGTAGTGTGGTAGTACATGCAGTGGGAATTACATCAAATAATCTTTGTGGTAATAATAATGACCTGCCGTCTGAGCTACAAACAGTCAGTAGCACTAAAAGTCTTGCACAGTTACTTTGAGTAGCTGTTACTGGCGTGTTCCCACCACTTTCCTGCAGCGCACTGACTTAACAGGGAGCGCCGCTGCATGTAAGCATGGGAGATTTATGTCAGACTGCGAGCATGTGTCCAAAACATGACACTCCCTGTGTACTCCCTGAAGCGAGAGGCAACACTTCCTGATCAGCAAGCCTGACACACTGGACAGCTGACCCTTGACCCCTCATTTCACCTGAGTCGCAGAGCGACCCCGCAGCCCATTCTCTGGCTCCTGCAGGGTCACCGGGGTCACAGTTGACACAGCAGTACTGTGTTATGCTGAGCTATGAGAGCCTCCACACATCAGCACCACCCCTTCACTCAGGAAATCAGTGTCAAACCAAATGGACTGTACGGCCGCGTGTGTGAATGTGTACATAAATGTGTGCAGGCTCTTTTTCTTCTGCTAAATCTTCTTCAAATAAAAATGATTATTAATGTTATTATTATGATGTAAATAATTGTTGTTGAGAGTCAGTGTGTCGATCAAGCTTTTCTCGCCCTCACCCGAGAAATGTCCTTCATTCCAAATATTGATTTTTACCGCCTTCACATATCTTTATTAATACAAACATTAATTTCTTCCAATGTAGATATTGCAAAAGTAAGAGGAATGAGAGGAGGGAGGTGGATAGGAAAGATTGAGCGCCTTTTAGAACAAATGCGTCATGGGGGCCATTCCAAACGAGCCCATCTGTATGATCCATAATTGATCAGCGTGACAGAGTGTAGTGCGGCATCGCTCGTGGGCCACATCTAACAAACGACTACACACGACCTTAAGAGCTGACCTACACACAACTAGGAGAGGGGAAAAAAACGTAACAAACATACAAGAAAGCCTAGGAGAAAAATCTATGCAGCTGAAGTGAAACCGCATTTCGTCTGATGAGCGATGTTAAACAACAACTGGACCGGCGGGCAATTACCATGATTGGACTGCTGAGCCTTGTGAGAGCCATCGAGACAGAGACGGAGTTGGTGGAGAGGTAGAGTATCCCCACCTTCTCCCTCCACCACTGGCCACAGAGGCCCAGTGCTCATTAGCATGCATGCTTTTACAGGCCTGGCCAAAGCAGTCAATGCTCTCCACTTTATTTATTAGTAAATAGAGACAGATGGCGATGAGGAGGTGGTATCGACTACCCATAGCCTTTTAAACAGGAATCAATGGCAGGGGTGGAGCCCTGAGACGGGGGGCATTAACTCGTTAATATAGCCTTATGAAATGAGCCAAGGTTGTACTGCGGCTCCTGAAGCTGGATCTTCTCAGTCTGCAAAGCTCATATGCAGTATAGCATACAGCTTGTTTTGTTTGTTTGTCATGGCAGCAGAAAAAGATTACTTCACCTGTCACTTAGAGGACCTGCCAGCTGTCAACATATTTCTAACCGGATGCACCATGATACACCATCGATCCCACTGATTCGCCGAGCGGCCGTGCTGCTGGTTTTATTTTAGTGACAGAAAAGCATTAACACGTACCGCTGCTTGGCTGAGGGGCAGCTCGGATCGAAGCAGGCATGTGTTGTGGTTGTATGTGACAAGGCGGGAGGGTCCCGTAGCAGTTTATCCAGATATGGGGGAGTCAGGACAGCAGACAGACGCTGCGGACGTCCACATTTACATTAACAGCGCGTGGAGTCTAAATTCATCCTGCTAGTGGGTATTGATTGTGGGCGTGTGGCTGAGGTCATTGTATGTGCAGTAAATGCATCCACGTTTTTAAGGAATGGGATGAGAAGGTGCAGAAAAAGGAAGGCAAAAGAGGTGGTAGTGCTCCAGGTAGAGGAAGTGTGAAGTAGATAGATAGATAGATAGATAGATAGATAGATAGATAGATAGATAGATAGATAGATAGATAGATAGATAGATAGATAGATAGATAGATAGATAGATAGACAGAGGTGTGGAGCACAGACAGATCATGTCTTGTCTCCGACGTGCTGCGGAGGCTTGCTGTAGAGCTGCTGTCAGAGGTCATCTCCATCATCTATATTAATAAGTCTTTATCATCTCCCAGCACTGTCTGCCAGCACGCACCAGCCACAATCCAACACAGAAGAACTCACCCCCCCCCCCCAGCGCCTTACACCACCCACTGCCGAGGCAATTAAGAGTTTAACCTGGATGCAGCCCGGGGAATCCAAAGAGAGGCTCCAGTCAAATAGAGCAAGGCTCTGCAGAAACAGAGGCAGGAGGCAGGCAGAGGAAAACCAGGCGGGAAGAAGACAAGAGAGGAAAAGAGGAGAGAAAAAGGCTGCGAACAGGAATGAATGGATGGGAGGTGACGGGAGAGCAGGGAAGAAGAGGGAAGGAATCATGTCTGAGCACACAGATAGACTGAAGAATGGCAGAGGCTGGAGGAGGCAGAGAGAGTGAATCTCAGCACAGTGTACACAACCCTCTCCTCCATGAGAAGAAGGTCACCAGCTCTCTCAGAGGACTCCCTTAAATAAAGTCCCCTATCCTGCACTTTTCTGGGCAAACAACCTCCTCTGCTCTTTATTAACTAAATATGAGGGGACTTTGACCGGGGGACAAAAATTCAATATTTTCCCCCCACCAAATATTTAAACCAAGCAAATAAACAGACAAATAAATAGATCTCTGCCAGGGGAGAGGGGGCCAGCCAGTCCCCTGGATGTAATTTGACGGCCCACTTACTTGGAGGGCCAGAGCCCAGTGCTACTCAGACACTCATTTGAAGAGCTGTCAATCAAGGGGCAGCAGTGTTGGCTTTGGGGATATGTGTGTATGCGTTTGTTATGTGTGTGTGTGTGTGTGTGTGTGTGTGTGTGTGTGTGTGTGTGTGTGTGTGTGCGTGTGTGTGTTTGGGAGGGCTGGCCAGAAACTCATCCTCAAGGTTGGAGCAGATAAGGTGAGTGTCTCTGCTGATGAATACGTCACACCTTCCTGCTCTCTCCACCCCTCATCGCTGCATCATATGACCCTAACAATGGCCTAATACTCACCATTTCATTTCGTCTGTCTCCTGCAGATACATTAAACATGACGGCAGCGTGGGAGGAGAAAGGTGGAGTTACTTGTTTCCTGTTTAAGAGTTAAACTGTTCGCACACACATTTTTACACCTTTGCTCTGTCTGTTTAGCTTTCTTGTTTATTCAGGTTTCATCTTGATCTCCAGCCTCAACTTTTGAAATCAGAAAATAAATAACAAGATTTGGACCGAAACTCTGGGAAATATAATATAATAGCAGTTGTGTCACATATTCTTGTTGCTTTGCGCTCCCTCTTTTTATCTTGAGCTACCACGTCAAAGAAACCGCAGCTTAAAATGATCTATGCTTATGGTACTTTACTTGCTTAAACGTACTTGTACTCATCTTTTTTCCTTTGCTTCTAGTTTTATCGCGTTCTCCTGTGTTGTCATTCCACAAGTAGCGACGGTGCACAAGAGCTATTTGACTTCTTCTTCTCGTCCTCCTCCCCTTGTTCCACCTTTGTAAAACCAAGTGACGTTAGCCTAAGCCTCTTCTCTCTCCTGCTGGGTCCGGGGGGGGGGGGGGGGGGGGGGGGGGGGGGGGGGGCGATATCAAAAAGTCCTTTCATCCATTTTAGATGAGATGCAGATGACTCAATTATGCTTGGCCTGACATCAAGACCACTTGGCGGAGAAGCTGCTAACGCTGGAAAACGATCCATTTAATCCCACTGATATGAATGGCAGGGCGCTAACAGGGCTTGCAACGGTAAGAGGGCGAGACAGGTAGAAGCGGAGATGCTTCAGCACCACTCTGGAGAAACAGGGCTCGGTTTAGGTGAAGGGTGGGAAGAGGAGGAGGGGGATGAGGCCTTGGATTTAAAGATGCTGAGTATTAGTTTCACAGAACTGAGACGGTGATGTTCAAACTGTTCTTGTTTTTAGATAATGTGACCTCAAGTTAAGGTAAAGCTGAAATTATGCTGGAATGATGGAGTGTAGCTGAAGACGGAGTGTAAAAGTCAAGCAGAGGTGTTTACAAAAGAGGCCCTATGAAGATGAGGAGCAAATGAGAGAAATGGGTCAGCCACTTCAGACTGGAAATGAGAGAGGGGGAGATAAAGAGAGCGAGGTCCTGCAGGACCCCAGATGATATCGGGGCTGCTGGTCACTAGAGCCAGGGCCACAGCGACGACCCGCAAACATGCTCTACATTTGATCAGACAGCTGTTTGATCTGCGAGGCCTCTCTCCCGCAAGACCCTCTCTGCACTCTGCAACCACACACGCACGCACACACACACACACACTCACACTCATCACGCCATTCTCTGTTCATCAGAGCCGCTCAGCTGCCAGGCTCCTGACAGCATCAACATCGGCATCAAGACTTCACCATCGCTTCACTTACGCTCTCGGTCTAATACTAAGTGAACTGGGGGGGAGGCGGGCATGTCAGCGGTGATCAGCCTGCTAAAAGAGAGGACAGTAGGTTTGCAGGAAGAGATGCTTCACATTTTGGAAATCAGAAAGAATACTACTGGCTTTGGTCAAAAAAAGGCAAAAAAGAAAAAAGATATAAGGTAGGTATCTTGATCAGATATAATAACTGCACACTGTTACTGTTGTTTTTTGATCTTACTGAATTATACTTTTTTTACCCAATAAAGCAGAATTATGAAGTTAATATTCAATAAACACTATAGAAATATTAGTTTCATATTTTATATCTAAATCAGATTGTTTAAGCATTATAGAAAATGCTATCTTTACGTTTTTTTATGACATCTCTCAGTGTGAGAGCAGCCACCGGAGACGAAAAGTGCCTTATACTGACACTGATGTGAAACCTCTGCAGTCTGCCTTTTGTGTGACCTTTAGTGCAATTAACAGTTGCAAAACATTAGGCCTGGTGTTGCTTCACATGTACTCAATCAAGTCAGTGTTTTGCTGGTGCTGAGTGGTGTTTGTCTGTGTTCGTGACAAATGAGCGCGGCCCGTCCCACTGCTGACAGCCGCCCCAGAGCTGCGATGCTATCTTCAGCTCTTCAGCCTGCTTCTACAATTACGACTGCCTCTCTGGCCCCGGGGCCTCCAACACCAGGCTGCACTCTGAAACCTGGGACACACACACACATACACAGATATGTGACACACATCCATTCATTTGTACAAACAGACACACAGAGAACTTTACACATGTATTCTTTCTTGTAGACATAGGACACTAATACTGTTGCATGTATCGTACATCCACAGAGGAATGCACCAAGACTAGTCCAAAAATCAAGCACAGTTATGCAACCTTCACTATGTAACATTAGAGTTGTGGTCAGCTTTCTTTAGTTATAAATATAGAATAAATTGTCTTTCACTGACATGGATGAAGTATTATTATACACATTATTCACCAAAATATGGTCATAAATCTGTCGGGTGTCTTCGCCCTTCTTGACAATCTGGATATAAACACATTTTTAAATTTGGATTCAGATCCATTTCTTGATTTGATTAAACTGCACTACAATCAACCCCAGTCTTATAGCCACACACCGAAACATTTGACTGGGATATGACCCCAAACCGATACCTTTCCCCACCACACACCTGGTTATTTTATCTCCCCCTGCACCTATTGTAGGCTGGCAGCTGACCTCGGTCAGAACAATGCATACCTGTGGCTCTCACCAGCGCTGTGTAATTGTCTCTTCAAGTGGGGCCCTTTTCCAGTCGGCCCCTGAGGGGAGAGCGCTCCACGCTCATCCATCACTCAGTCACTCAGCCACTGCAGGAAGTAGTTAACATGGGCGACCTCTGAGATGGCGGTCCACTGTTGGTAGGGTGTGTGGAGTTGAGGTTTTGGGGAGACATGCAGAACATTAGCCATCACTTCATCACTGGGAGTGACACCACTCACTCACTCAATCAATCAATCAATCCATCAGTCAATCTCACATTGAACCTGTTTGCTTTGCTGTGCTGGCCAGGTCCTTTGAAGTTTGGAGAAAACAGAAAGCAAGCAGCTGGCCAAAAAAACAAAAAACAAAAACAAGACCTTATGCAAAGGCTTCCTTGTTGAGCAGCTATAGGGCAGATGTATGTATCATACGTGCCAGAAATTATCAGAATCAGAGCCTCCATGTGCAAGTCCACCATGCATTCAACAGGGTTTTTTGTTTCCTTGCAGACATCAGCTTTGGATGTACACAAGACAAAGAGTCTGCAGCCATGCTAGAGGCTCTGTGAAGCTGTGCTTATACAGCAGTGCTTGGAACTAAATGCTAGCCTCAGCCTGCTAACATAGGCTACTCACAATAGCAATGGTAACATGCTAATGCTAGGCAGGTATGTTTACCACATTTAGTTTGGTATGTAAAATTTGCCTGCCAACTGTGAATGCCAATAAAGAGAGATATTTCACTTGATAATTGAAAACTTTGACCTGCTGGTGGCACTAGAGGTGAAGCCAGGGGATCACCAATATTATTATTATTCATCCTCTGGAGACCATGAGTGTCAGTACAAAATTCCATAGCAATCTGCCCACTTGGCTGACCAACTGTCGGACCCGCATTGCCCCCTCACAAAAAAACACAACTGGCACTGTAGTTTGCCCCAGTATAGTAAACTTGATCCCTCTGGTCCTCACACGGACTTCATCAAATATTAGGAATCATTTGTAGGCCTAACTGTGCATGTAAGTACTATTTGACCTTGGTCTGGTGTGGATATACTCAAGCTAATCTTCCTGCCAGTAAGCTACACCACTAAATAAGGGATCTTTTGTCCATTACTGTCCTATTTATCTTTTAGAAGGCAGAGACTCTATGGAGGCTGCTTTGGAGCACAGTAGCTCACCGTCACCGCAGTGGGAGAGGAAAGAGACACAAGCTTGTATGTGTTGGAAGGTTTAAGGTCGGGTCAAACACAATCAACCAAAACTGAAACACACTCACATTGTACGTGGATGAAGAAACGTTTGCACCTGTCACACATGTGTTATCCACCAGGAGTTGAAAAAAAAAATAATGGACTAAAGCACGCAAAGAACAGAGGGACGCAGGTTATTGGATAAAACACTGTTTTTTTTTATTTACTGCCATTCCTATTGCTTCAGACAGACAAGCTGTGGCGCAGGGAGCACAGAGTGATTCAAACAAGTCAACGCTACTGCCGATCTACAAACAAATCTCTCTGACAACAACAAACAACAGAGGCGCAGCGAAAGAAGAAGCAAGAAGAACAGCGTTTGGCAACCATTAACATCTTGGAAAAAACTTCAGAAGTAAAAAAAGGAGTGCATTCTGCATTTTTAATAGTAAACAGCATCTCTACTTCATCATGAACTAGATAGAGAAAGGAATCAAACGAGGAGGGCTGCTACACTGCTTTGACGTCGGCTCCCTTTTCCACCCTTTTAGCTTTTTTGAAAGTGGATTTTGTCAGAAGCGCCGGATCTTTCTCTCGCTCTCTCGGATGGCCTGCAGCATTACAGGGGAATGTGGTGCTCTACACACTTTAAGAGTAATTAAAAGCGATTGAACAGCTGTAATTATGAGAAACGGCGGTTGTGTTCCGGGTCATTCTATCAGTGTTGCCTTTCATCAGAGCAGAGGCGGAGGGGCCCCGCTGCTAGTCTCTGTTTCTCCATATGCATATCTTCAAGAACAAACAACTGGCGGGCTGCCTACAGGCTCACACACACTATCACATTCATGCACACGCGCCTTCATGTAGACATGTGGGAGAGTTGAACGTGCACAAACACACAGGCCGACGAATGATCACATATATATTCACATGGTTAAATGTGCACATACAAACACACACACACACACACACACACACACACACAGAGTCACACATCAATATGGCACAAGCACACCATCGCACTGTAAACACTAAACAACACATTCTTCATGTTCTCCATTGGGTGACATTCATGACTTTCTTATCAAAATCTTTCTTTGGTCTCTTTCGGGCTCATTCCACCGTTGAACACAATAAAAGGGATTACTATACACAAGTGAAGAATGCAATACCATGTGAGCAAAGTGAGTTTTTTTGTTGTTTTTCTTTCCATTCTATACTGTATTATAACACTGTGTGACAAATAGAAAGCATATATGTATGTACTGTACTGTGACTACTGAGAATGAGTCAGTCCACTGATAAAAGCAGGTCTGGGTTACATGAGATTAAGTAACAGAATACACTGAAATAATAAATAGTTTCACAATGAATGCTAACACTGAAATGCAGGTTCCACTTATGTTTCGTTAGACTGTTGTGACACTAATAGCTTGTCGCTAAGCTTGCGTTGTTAGCATGTTACTGAAGCACTATTCTGGTTCTATTGTGGTGGTCTGGTTTCCTTCCAGCCAACTCAAAGATGGCATGGCTGAACTGGGGTAGCGGAGGGTGGAGTAGGGGGGATGTAGATGCCCCAATCAAAAGGAAAACAATCTTGGTGGGATCACACCGGAGGTGTCTTCAGTGATCTGTCCCCTCAGCTGATGTGGGGACCCCACATTTAGAAAAGCTGGTGGGGTTTTTTTTCTGGTCTTTCAGTCTCACTTCCTCTCTCCATCCTTCACATCCTGTTGGAAAAGGAAAAAAAGAAACTGGCATTGGTGGAAATGTATTTCTGTCTTTTCATTTTATCAAATGTTATAATTGGACATCAGGCCTCCTGTGAAGTGAAGTGAAGGTTTAGCTATAATTGTAAGTTTATTACAGATTTGAGTTTGTATATTGGCCAATCACAGCCTTGCTATGTGATATGAAGTGGTTCAAATGCCTTAAGGAAGTCACTGTCTAACGTCACGGTGAACTGTAATGTATTGGCCAACAGAACTGAATTATTATCTGCTATTAGAGTCTGTGACAGCACTTGATGAGTTTGGCAGTGTGTGTATGTAAAGTGTGTGTGACAGCAGGAATCTGCACATGAAGTGTCAGGGTAAACATCATCGGAGCCCTGAGACTTTGAGCAGCTCCAAGAGCTTCAAAGGTGACACAGAATTGAATATGTGTTTGACAAAGTCATTCACAATCATTGACCTTTTTAATTTTGATGTTCATTTTGGGGCCCTAAGTGGCCATTTAGTTTGCTTATGCTACTGCTTACATTTCTTACTGGACTCTTCAAACACTCGACTGTAAACAACTAGATCTGTATCTATGTGTCTATGTGAATTCATGTGAGAATACAGACATTATTCAATCATGAAATTAAGTACTGAACAAAGTAAACCACGTGGGAATGAATGCATGCTGCACGAGCTATACATCTATACAACGTGTGCATAAGCGAAATTCCCCATTTCAACATCTCTTGCCTACCTCCAGAGCAGTGACTCCACTCTGTTGATGATGTCAGCCAGATCAAAGGGCAGCGGCATGCTGGGGTCATCCACACCCCAGAAGGGCCGGTCCACTGGGGCCTCCTCAGGGGGTAATGTCTGGGCCAGACTTGAGTGGCACCTGAGGCGACAGGACACAGGAAACAAGCGCACCCATTAACTCCTCCCTCCCATCAAATCCTAGACACTCATCAGCATTAGGACACACATCACAGGTCCCTCACAAGGCTTTCTACTACTGCTTTCATTTCTGAGATGTGGGCACAACTGTCCCAGGAACATTTACCAACAACTGCTATACCAAGTCCCTTCAGCGCTGTATCACTGCCATGTGGAGGGTGTTAAAAAATCCAAAATAATCTTTTTCAGTGCTCAGTAACAAGTGCTGGGATTGTAGTAGGTGAAAACAAACAGATATCTTTCTAACTGGTCTTTCTGTATTGACTGTTTGGGGCTTTGAAGGGGTCAGTCCCAGAAATGTCAAGCCGTTTCAGTCAATGATGTGTGTGTGCGTGTGTGTGTGTTAACTCCTGCCTAAACAAACAGTGGGTGTTGTGTGGTTGACCAGGAGGCAGTCGTCTTGTGTGTTTCCTCTCCGTTTTATGACTCCTAATGATACTGGGCCCAGTTAGAACCTCTAGGATATGACCTGTGTGTATAAAAGAGACTGTAAGGGATTTCAGTTTCGAGATGTCTTTCCAAGACATATTGTGAACGATATTTAAATTGTTGACAGTTATGATACTCGTGCTTCCTCTCTTTGACATTTCTGTTTTAAACCTTCAAGCCAGTACAGCTCATTGAGCAACACGGAGCTGAGAGAGTGGGAGAAAGTGAGGTGTCGGGAAAGTGTTTCTAAAGCCATAAATGGCAGCAACGGTATCAAGCTGATGAGAAACCACGATCTCATGTATCATGATTAATGCCCCATTCATCTTACACGCACACAGGCACACACAGCACGACGCTTTCACAAGAACATCACTCTCTGTTGTTGCAATCATGACGGAGCAGTGAGAAATCCAGCCTCTTCATGTCACTGCGTGATTTTTATGTGATTAATAATCTGGGGTTAGCTGTGATTTCTACAGTGTTTGGAACCCCCACAGACCTTAGCCACATCTTTTGTCAGACCAGTGTAAATATTTACTGCGGTGACTTGGTGTTGCTCTCTGCTGTCATTGTAAATCTGCCCTCCCTCTGCCTCTTGACAGATGAGAGTGACCCCTGACCTGGAGGTGCAAGAGGGAGGGGTGGAGGATGGCATTTGTACGTTGTGTGTTCAGAGTGTGTGCGCACGCTTGTGAGTGGTGGCCTAAGTTTCCTTCTCGAGCTACAAGGCCAGTTATACTCCCCACTCAGCCATTATGCCGGGGTCCGTCCTATCATATCCCTGTACTGTCCACACCCTAAAAAACCTCAAACAAGCCCCTGAAACACAAACACACACACAAGACCACCACTACCTTGTGGCCGGCGACTAACGGAGGGGATGGCGAGGACATGGAGGGCTCAGGAGAAGGATATGGGGGTCGGTTATGGATGAGATGAGGGGATGTTAAAGTTGTCAGGGGACAGCCGGGGGCTGCCACAATTTGTGGTTATATATTTTCACCGGAGCCACTTAATGTTCGACTGGCTCTCGGCCTAAGTGCTGCATTTTGGTGCGGTTAGCCCTTTAAAGAGCTGCTGCATTACGGTGGTGAGGAGCAGCATTAACATCCACTGTTCCAATATATCTTCTGCGCTCTGGATCAGGGCCTGATAATAGCATCTGTTAACATGCACTAAGTACCATTATGTAGCACATCACTTCATAAATAATACGATTAGGCGACCTTGGGGCTTTGCGACGAGCCGTGTGTTTAAATGTTCTCATCATTTATTTAGGGTACGAATTAAAGGAAGCGCCACTTCAGAGGAGGAGGAGGAGCAGGAGGAGGAGGAGGAGGACATGGCTGGCATACATATCTACCAAGTGTGCAAGAGAGAGTGCAAACTGACCCAGACGGCATACATTCACTCTCACACACCCACACTGTGTGGTTCTGCTGACATCAGGACACCATAGGCCAAGGGAACCCAGGCCTTTGATTTGGTCCGATTAAGTATTCATGCAGTAGAGCTGTGAGAGAAAACACTCACCTCTTTCCTGCTGCCCTGACTCATACTGAAAGGCTTCATATCGTAAAAACCTGACCAGCCGCCTTCAACAGAGCTGCAGCATTTGCATTCTGACAAGGGATCTTGCAACATTAGCTTGCAAATAGGAGGCTCCGGGTTTACCAGAGATATTAAAGATATCAAGACTGGAGGACTCTCAAAGATAATATAGTATAGGTAATTCAACACACACTTTTACACAATCACCACTGTTCACAGAGCACCGTCTCTTGACTGCTAAAATGGAACCAAACAAAAAGTCAATATCAAGCGAGGTGCCTTAAGCTCTCCAGGGCTCTTGCAAGAAATTCAGTGTAAGCCACAGTGGCGTACAAACAAGGCTCACCAAAAGATTTTCCCATGGCAGAACACCCTACCTTAAAGTTAAGGTCAAAGACAAAGAGGTGTGTGTGTGGAGGGGGTGGGGAGTTGAGGATGGAGAGAATGTGTTTGCGAGTTCAGCCTGTTCCAATGGATTAACCCCAGACAGATATGGGCCTAACTATCCCATCTGGCGCTCGGTCAAGAGAGATTGGCAACACAATCACTCATTTCAATTTGCCCTGAAACCTTATAGCCTGGCAGGCCCCCGCTCAAATGGTATGCTAATGTGAAAGGTATCTAGGATTCTATCGCCTCTATTCCACTGAGGCCGTTCCCTCCACGCAGCACAGTGCACTTGAACTGCGGCTGGGGCGGGAGCTCCGCGGCCCTCGCTGCAATAAGGTCCGGAGCCCCCTTTGCGCTCAAACTAACCACTTTAGCTAAAGTGAGTGTTAATTATGGACAGGCAAAGCAGTCAATAAAAGGTTAATGTAAAAGTCAAAGGATAAATTCCTTTAAGCATTGCATCATTCCACCATCTCCAACACACTGCTCGCAGGCCTCCTAATCAATACGTTTTACTGTAATGCGCTCCCCATCGATCCCCCCCCCCCACACACACACACACACACTTCACAATCTGGGCTCCATCACTTGGTTAAAGAAAGGAAAGGGAGAGGGAGAGAGAGTCAGGTGAGAGAGAGAGAGAGAGAGAAACGAGTAAATAAAATGATTAACCTCGGTTTCACTTTGTTGTTTCCCTCTTAGTCTCTCTCTGAAAGGCTTGTTAGAAGAGTGCAGGGTGGTCCAATATCATCACTGCCATCACCACCATCACAATCATCAGCATCATCAGCCCACTCAATCTCTGGCCGCTGCGTAATTGTGTGGCAGTACATTCAACCGGGGCCATACATTAAAAGACCCTCCGCTCTTAACAGGATGGAAATCCGCCTAATAGACAACATCAGGGCTTCCAACTCTTGCAATTACACTGATAAATGCACAATTGTGTCAGGCCAAGTGAAAAAGAACCCAGAGAACATAGATAAGAGACAACGCTTATTGCATTATTGCTACAGCAGGTCATTTGTAACCACAGGGGACTAGATGGCTTGGACTGCTTGACTCAGGACATCATTTCAGGGTGGAGGCATGGTGTGCTGATGGAAAGCTTTTTGGGGGGGATTTACAGAGGCTCAGATATCTATTCTAAAGTGGATGTGGTTCAATTGTTTTATGTGAGAGTCATGTAAATTACCTTTCTGTTTGTGCGTCAACGTGTATGTATGAAAGATCACCACAGTGCGTCAAACAATAGTATTGTGAGAGCCTGGGTTGGGATTTGAATGAAATCCCGTCCAGTAAAACCTAGAATTACTGCCTCTCAGTTGTGTGCCTCCACCAACCAGTCATGTTGCAGTTTACATCCATGTCTGTTCAGACTCAGATAATATAAGCAGACTTTAAAGGAGTTTAATAAAAAGTATATAAGTGTAAGAAAGTGTAAGCGTATTTTTGGTGAAATGGAAGCTATCTCTAAATTAACGTGCATGATTCCAGTGAAAAATGTCCAGTGAGTAACATGCTGTCTCCACTTAGAGACTACTTTTCCAGAGGAGCACAGAGGACTGTCAGAGAGCTTCATCACATGGTGCAACAACAATCACCTGAAACTCAATATCAGCAGAACCAATGAGCTTGTGGTGGACTACAATGCTTCATATATGGATGGAAGCTATAAATTCTACAGGTCTGACCTTTGACCTTTTTGGATATAAGTCATCACTTAAACATTTTATCACATTTCTGTGAAATAATAATATATTATGTCATAATTAGCGTATAAATTCACAAGTTATGGCCAAATGTTATGTTTTGTGAGGTCACAGTGACCTTTGACCTTTGACAATGGACCAACACATTCCGATCAGTTGAGTCCAGGTGGACGTTTAAATGTAATGAAATTCCCTCCAGGTGTTTCTAAGATATCACGTTCCCGAGAATTGGACGTTGGTCACAGTGACCTTGACCTTTGACCACCAAATTTTCATCAGTTCATTCTAGTTCAAGTGAACATTTGTGCTAATTTTAAAGAAATTCCCTCACGACATTCCTGAGATACTGAAAGCACAATAATTGCACGTACTTCTGGATGGACTGATAAACCAAAAACATAAGACACAGCTCCAGACACAGCTGTGGCTGCCGCGGAGGCATAAAAATCCACTCAATCTACCTTTCATTAGCTTATTACCTTATGTTTAAATGGTTTTAAGAAGTTATGAATAACATACTATTTAATAACTGCAGTATAACTCTAGTCTAAAACGTTCACTTGAAAGATTTCATACAGTATTTGTGGCTACGACTACCTAAATGTTTCTGTTCTTTGCAAATAAAAAGAGAAGATATGACTGCAAATGGTTCATGTTTATAATATGAACAAAGGCAGCGCACATTGAGGATCATCTCCAAAATATGTGCCATGCCCTACACTCTGGCTACACCAAAAATTAAAGCCTGTGTGAAGTCGAGATGATGAAGAACATCAATCAATCATCCATGTCAGTTTTGAGTTGTGTTATATGCCTGTGCTGATCAAGGGAAGGAAAAAAACCTCAGTTCACCTGCTTCCTCATGCTCTGCCTGCACTTCATCTGACTCTCTAGCAATCCTGTGCAGGTGTGAATTTTTATGGTTTTGGCAACTGGAGTGCCCGATAGCTGAGAATGCAATCAAACAAGTCATGAAAAAACAGGCATGTGTCTCATAAATCAGCCTGCCCCTGAAGGTAAGGCATGCAATCACGTGCCAAAGGGAGAGAAGAAAGAAAGAAGTATATTATCCATGTACATTCTGTGTCTATGCAATGTTGTGTAAGAAACGAGTGATTGAGCACATCTGTCTTTGTATGCCATGCAGTTATATAATGGGTGAGAGAGACAGACAGATAGCGTTTATCTGCATACTTATCTTTCTGCTGTGTTGTGCAAGACATTAGTGATGTCATGCAGAGGACAGTATAAAAGGGAGACATAAGGGACAAGGCCCGACCTGTGAGGTGTCGAGCTTTGGTTCTCAAGATACACCACCCAAGACTCAGAAAGTCTTGTGAACTCTCAGGGCAATCCTCATTAGAGCCTCAACAGAGCCTCAGATCCCCACCCACCATTCCCGACTCCCATTATCCCAATCACTGCCACATTCAGCGTTAAATGTAGAGTGGTGCAGAATGTGAGCCAGCCGGCCAGAAAGCGTGGGCAGGGCCATGTCTTAACCGTTTCCTCAGGATCAATCAAATGCTATTGTGTCTGCAGACAGCTGCTGACTGTACACTTTGTGAGTATGTGAGGTGGGCAATTGTGGAGAGAGAAACAGAGAGAGAGAGGGGGGAGGGGGGCGTCATCAGATGCATGACATATGTTCCTTTCATTTTGATTCCCTCTAAGGAGCCTGGGCTAATAAAACTAACATCTGATGCACTCTTTTTCCCTGTAATTAATGGTTGTGGAAACCACACAAAAATGCATTAGCAAGAGGGTGGGAAGGAGGCGAGGTGGGTGCTGCATGGTGCTTTCAGCGCTCCCCCCCACGTGCCACCGTGACTTTGCTGCTGCTGGGAACAATGATCCTGCCAGGGAGCATGGGTGCCTGTGGGTGGGGCAGCCCCTTCCTCATACTCGGTGAGGTGTCCCTCTTGCCAGCTGCAGTCTGGGCTGCTTGTTAAACCACATGAAACAAATAAGGCTCATTATTCGGCATTTCCAGCCAGGGCATGAGTTTGCATCGAGTCCGCGTAATGCACGCAGAGTTAGCTGGAGCCTACAGCAGAAACAGGGAAGGCTCGTTGTACCTGCACAGCCCCTGCCTCCTTCACACCCTGAGTGTTTGATGTGGCTTGGCTGGCTGCCCCGTCTGGAGCAGGGTGAACCAGATGTAACAGAAAAACACACACAAAGCTAGGTAGCCTCTAAATAGCCTTCATAATTGGAGGCAATAAAACACTATTGCAGTCTGGAAGTGCAAAGGAGGCAAGCCCCTGAACTACAGCTACTGCTCTCAAAAACCAGGTGGACGTCCATTAGGTGCTTAACAGCGTAACAAATTACCGAACACCCTGGTCTGCTCCTTCTCCTCCTCAGGCTATGGGATGGAATGTGGCCTAATGTCAACACAGGCGCAAAATTTACGAGCAGACAACTATTGTTCAAATGCAATCAGCTTCTAATAAAAAAAGAGGCAGGAAAAGGACAAACAGATAGGGCCCTCCTGGCCGTTTACTCTTCCGACAAGGGGTGGGGAGACGGATCACCCCCTGAGGCTCTGGGTCCGTGTGTGTTCGTGTGTGCGTATGTTTGAGAGGAAGAAAAAGTCAAACAGAGCATATGTGTGCGCGCGTGCTCCGGCTGAGTGGGGAGGAATGAGAATGGCTGTGGCTTTTGGCCTACTAGCTGCCTATGCCAGGTTACAGGCTAGTTTAACATAAGCAGCTGGCTTGAAGGAACAGTGAAAAAAAAAACAAAAAAAACTGCGGGCCCTGCCGGTAACACCCAAAGGGCAACACTCAGCAGGGACGGATGCCTAGCTCAACACAACAACCCTCTCCATAACCGTCCTAAACAAGCCACACGTGGCCAAATACCGCAGTGAAGCATTTTGATATATACAGGCAAAACTAATTAGAGCTGGTTCTGAAGAGACACTGAAGTTTTTCCGGATGACGCTGCTTATTTATAAAGCCCAGGAGAGAAAATGTAGCAATAAGAGGACTTGATGGCGAGGGTAAAGAGGTTACGAGCCTGCGAGTGATTGCACTTTTTCACAACTCAGAGTTCGAAGGCTGTAAATCTGCTGTTAGGGAATCAGGAAGAGGGTTACTGTGGCGTTGGGAGCACTAACTCTTAGCTTTCCAGGGCACAACGTTGCTGTGAAAACTTGTTCTGAGAGGGTTCTTGTAAAACGATCATTTTTAACCCTCATCCCTTCCCTCCACCTAATGCCCCCTCCCTCCTGGCCAAGCGTCAGTGCCTTGTGGGCATCATCTGAATGGTGCAATAAAGCTGGTGATGGATGAGGCTTGCCTCAACAGCTATGCAACCGAGCCATTGGACGACACCTGACCCCAGTCACATGATAAGGTCGATCCAACGTGGGCACAATTCCCACCTGTCTTCAGGTGACAGTGGCGGGGTCAAGCTGGCCCAGCTAATTAAAGTCTATTGTAACTTCAATTGCCTGGTTACAAGTCATCCTTCTAGCTCCAGGGGACGTGGTGTTAAGTTCTGAAGCCTTTGTGTAAAGTTAAACTGTGAGATAGAACCTTCAAACTGTTGCACAGCAGATATTGGGTTTCAGAAACATGTATATTAACTTCTTTACAAAAAAAGAAAGAGAGACACTGAATTTGCTGTTCCCCTTTAACAATGCGTGAAAACAAACAATCAGCTCTTCAAGAGCTAGTGCTTTGAATAAATGAGACTTTGTTCAAACTGCATCCACTAAGTCACCACATTGTTGACACTGCTCGTCATGATGCGTTCAGAGAACACACTCACCAAACCACTGACGGTAAACATGCCCTACTGAAACAGTCATAAATCTTAAACCCCATAAATTGGACAGGTCCAGGTGTAGGCTATAATATGACCATCAGCACAGACAAAACATTCTAGTAAAAGCAAAGGGCAAAATAAAGTAAAATATATATAAATATATATAAATTATATATGAATCAAGATTATTTTTGTTATTTTTTATTCAAATTATCAAACAAAAAAAATAGAAAAAAATAGAAATGAATAGAAATGTGTGACAATAGACAAAAGATAAAGCATATGCCACAACATCTCATACTTTGATGCTTTTCATAATAATTCTCAGATGGACATCCCAGCTTGCACTGGAGGAGAGAAAGGTTAAACTAATCACTAACTTTTGGTGTCCCCACTGATGTTTGCCGTAGTGCATCATCAACCAAACTGTTTGCACAAGCAAAATCATGCCATGGTTTTTTTTTTTTCGCAAGACTGTAAGTACAATTTCTGTTGGTTTCTGTTTTTTAGTTAACCTTTCAATGGACAAAAAAAGGAGTGGCACACAGTACAAGATGTCCACATTCGCATCCCACATGGGCATCTGCCATAAGTCAACAACTAAAACTACCATTACTCATTCTATTTACAGTACAGGATGAACTCATTCCGAAAATGTCGGGCTGGGTATACAGTAACTCATGAGTCGCACTTTCCAAGATGCTTTCTGGGTTTATTTTCCAGTAAACAAACAAAAGAAAAAGTCCCAAAACTCAATGAAGCTTCTCAACGAGCCTGAGAAAGGCCTGTAGTAGTTGCAACGCAGCAATGTGAGCTTGTGTGCATTCATGCGTACATGTGTATGCTGCGCATCCATGCCAGAGGAGTGCTTACCGCCAGGTGTTTGAACCTCTGCATCACCTGGTGCGCCTGCTGCGTGAACACGAGTTTTGTTTCACCCTATTAAGTAAATAGTGTAATTAAAGGGCCTCGGCATTTAAAGCGCTGTGAACAGCCAGCAATTTGTTTGGAAGAGGAGCCAGGCTAGGCCCTGAGGCGCTGCACCAAACAGGATACAAAGAGTGCAAGCAAGCCAGTATAATGGTGTGTGTGGGTGTGTGAATGAGTGCATATACGTATGTACCTGTCTATGCAGATGAGTGTGTCTGTAAATCACTCATTAAAAGTTGTTCTGGGTGTTGAAAACAAGCTGTTTGTGGTCTAACAGGTACTTAATAGTGTTCTGTTTGTAGTCACAATATCAAGACTTGATGCAATAACTGTAATACCAGCATAGCTGAGGACTGTGTTTTGTAAAACCCAACCCTTTGTCTATAGTGGCACAGGCGTTGTTCATACTGATACTGATGTGAGTCAAAAAAAAAAAAAAAAGTCAGAGAAAAAGGTGACACTTGCCTGGCTTGTTTGCAGCAAAGGGCAACAATAGGGCAGGAGCCACACGCAGAGCTCGGCACAATAAAAACATAGGGATTACAACTGAAGTGCTAACAGGGATCAACTCTCTTCATTAGTTTCCTCTCTTAATTTCCACACCACAAACATCCCCGCTCTGCACTGCCTATCCCAGCGAGGATGCTTCTTACTTAAGTCTCTGCCCTTACTGCTGATCCAGGGTCAGCTGTGGGGAGTAAGAGAGGGATAACCTCTTTCTGAGCCTCATAGAAGCCCAGATGGCTGTGCGAAAGCTCTGATCCAAAAACTAGCTTACAACTCAATCGCTGTGGCCACATCTCCAAGTTCACAGTTTAACCCCCTCCGATGTCAGCCAAGGTCACAGATGCACACTTGAGAGGCAGAAGGAGCCAGGAGTGAAGTGCTGCCAGAGTCGAAGGAATTAGATCCCGGCTGAGTGGCCCTCATCTGGCTAAGCCTGGTAAGTAGCAAGACTAACAGGCTGAGGCACGGTGGTTTGGGTTCGCAGACACACACACACACACATCTACACACTCCCATGCTTGTAAGCTTGCACACAAACAGACACACATATATGAGGAGGTAAACACACACTTACATAGTCACACACACATGCACAGACACGGAAGGACTCAGAGGGCTACAGATGGTGTGCCCTGGGCCTGGTGACTGGGGCTCTGAATGAGCTAGTTTTAGATCCAGCGTGGAAGCTGCCACGACGCACAGGGCTCAGGGGTTGGGGCGGAAGACAAAGAACAGCGGAAGGAGTGCATGAGGGGAAGAGACGAACGGGCGGGGTCGAACTCCTATCCCTGCATCGGGGCTCCTAACATTTTTAGTACAGCATCAACATGTCACTGTCCATTCGTCCCCTTGCCCTATTGCCCATGTCCTAGCCCCGTGTCTCCCTACACCAACAGTGCAAGCACACGCCCCACAACTGTACAGCATACACACACAAACACCCCGGGAGCCAGCGGCCACTTCAGCCGTAATTCCGCCTGACTTCCGCTGTCTGACTGGCAGGAGACAGGGAGGGTGAGGACAACAAGCTGTGAATACGGGAAGAGACAGAAAATCATTGAGAACCTTGCCTTTATGAATCTTTGATGAGAGAGTGGGGGTTGGTGGGGGCTTTGCCTCTGGTTAAATCAGAGCATAGCGTGTGTGGTGTGTGTATGACTGCCAACAGAGGTTGAGATAAACAGGGCCTGGACCAGGCCCAGACAACTGCAAAGCCTGCAGTCGGGAACATTTGTCCCTGCAATTAGTCCCTGTCCTCCCTGTTCATGTTGCAGGTAAGTGGTATTGGTAGCTAGCAAACCAGCTATAGCTATGACTGCTTAGAAGTCCAAGGTTGAGCTGCACCAGGAGTTCTTTGTGTGCAAATCAAAGGCATCTCCCATATTTAATTATGAAGCTGGCAACAGCTCCGTTTAGCACAGATTAATCAATCAATCAGTCCCTGTACAGGAGGTAGACAGAATGACACTTCATAAAACAGGGTTGCATAAGGTTGCATGCCATTTCACAATATTTGCCAATATCCTTTAACTGCACATGTTCACCATGTCCCTGTTGGTTAGTTTTAACTTGTGACACTCCTTTCGACTTCCTTTTATTCATTTCATCTGCATTTTAACTGCTGCACCCATGACATATGAATCATTTTGTTGTTTTTGACAGATGCACCTGCACTTTGGGCACACACAGAGTTCACAAGTCAACATTAAATCTTACTTAAATCAACCACGCTTAAGATAGTCCCCTTAATGTGTTTTTCCACTGCTCTGATGCCATCTGACCCCTGCTTTGCTTTACTCCTTAAATTACGATTGCATTTGTAAAAGTACATCTTTGCTGTTGCACTACAACAGAACTTGAGGTCTGAAAGATACCTGTCTTACTTAGTCAAATTTGCAGAAAGTTTTTTATGGCTGACACTGCTGGTAAGAGCCGCCATTTCTCATGTGAGAGAGGACCAGTTTAACCTACACTAACAAGTCTGCCTTTCTGTCATGATAAATGACAAACAACTATGTGCAAGAAGAAAAACAAACAATACGACGAGCTGGTATTATCCTGTCCTACACTGCAGTTTCCTAATTAACAGTGATAAAGTATGTCGCAATGTCTTGTAAGAACATATTAGCTTGCAAATAAAGCGTGGGAAGTTGTATAACACCCACACCCTTGCGTGTTCCTTCTTTCACTGTTCATTGTTTTACCTTCACACCTGTTCTGACATCGGACACATGAAAAGCTGATGATGACTCAGAGGAGGTTGTTTTAATTAATAATACAAGACACGTTACAACAACCCTCCTTCAAATCTCAGAAACTGCTTTTTAATAGATGTCAAGCAGGTGCCAATTTTCTCCTCAACACGAGTTGGGTTATGTTACGAAACAAGCTGAGCAGCATAGTAGCTTTATCTCTTATGCCACCTGTGACAGGCTCAGGATTCAGAGTCCTCCAGGAAGCGCGGCTCATGTTAATGTGTCACCAATGAGGCCTTTTGAAGACTCGATTCATCCATCTGTCAGGGAGCACAGAGGTACTGCCGTCTGATTTCCGATCACATAAGAGCTTGGCAACGAGATGAACTGTCTTCAGCTGATCAAGAGTTGCCTTGGCTTCCATCTACATCTGTCAGGTTCAAACTTTACACTTCACTACACATGTTGATCACATATAGCAAAGCACTGGCACAATTTCGAGCTGCTGTTTGGACTAATCTACTTTAGGCTTGAATTAACACAGAACTTCTACTTTCTGGGATCCTGGGATGAAGGTGGAGGATTGATTGACACCTAAAGTGCCTTTTCTCACAGCTTGTAGACCTGCCATGACTGTGAACTCATGGCTTCCTATAGCCTCAGGAGAAGACACTGGAAAGTATGCCAGGTTTGGGTTGGGTCGTTTATAGGGCAAGAGTGAGTCTAACAGTGCCCCCTGATGGTTCATACATGCTTCGGGCCAGGGAGGGAAGCCATAGGTAGGGCGAGTAGTGTAACTCGAAGAAGTAACTCAGAGGAAACAACATCACCTGACATCAAGCAGAGCCTGTGTTCAGCTTGTGTTTGCAGGCAAAGGGAGGTGAAAGAGCAGTACTTAGAAGAGCAGCTAAACTGTGGCCATATCTGCTGGACAAATCAATAGAAGTGTCTGAGAGCAGAGCAGAGTATGCTGTGGGGGAGCTAGAGGGGCACCCCTGGCCCGCTGCCCCCAGGCCTCTCCTGGGGGGTACCTGCCTGTCTCTTCACCCTCCATCTCTTCTGCCTCAGTGCTTCCATCCTCCAACTACTCGCTCACACAAACACACATGCATGCAACAAGCCTACATATAATACAAGTGTCCTGTGACATCTAGCATCTATACTATGAAGTGCAACTAGGGATCTAAAATGTTAGACTGCAGAAGCAGACTTGTAAAAGGTATATAAGAGCATACAAAAGTCAATGCACATGCACACACACACACACACAATGAGACACATATTGGTAAATGTGCACACAGTTTGTCCCCTGATACCCTATAGTACACGGACCACAATACGGACAAGCTTCAAATGGCTTCCCATTGTAAAGGCCTTTCACACAGGAGGGCAGAGGAAGCAGTACCTAATGCACAACAGAACACCTCCCATCATCTGACCCTAAAGCCCTGGAGAACAGTCGAGCCCTGAGCAACAGCAACAGCACTACCTCCAAACTGCAGGAATCCAATTCTCTAAAAAGCAGAGACCCTTCCCCTCATCTCTCCCCCACTTGCTGCTGCCTGCTTACTTTCAATCACAGTTAACATCACAGAACAAGGAGTGGAGGGATGGGAGGAGGCGAAACACAAGCCTGCTGCACAATGCACTTGTCTGGCAGCTGCTTGCTCTGACATTTGAGGCCATGGGGACCTTGTTGAAAGAGCAGATGCTCACTGATGTACAGGCACAGGAACATGGCAACTACACAAGTGGCTGAAGCAGAAAAAAAAAATCTGCACAAACATATGACAGAAAAGAACCGGGGGGGGGGGGGGGGGGGGGGGGGCTGAAAATGGCAGGCTCACACAGAGATGTGTCGAGTGTAGAAACACAACCACAAATACACTGCAGCGTGGACATGGCACGCTGACATGCACATAGATGGAAAAAGACACCATGCAAAGAGTAAAATGTATGTAAAAAAAAAATCTGAGGTGTACTGAGCAATCACAGATATACTTACACACTCACAAGCTGACAAAGATATAACATTTGAATAAAGACGTGTACAAACATCCACACAAGATGGACACACAAGATTATATAGACAATATCTGAGATAAAAAATAGACACACAAATACACACGCTTCCTCTATCCCAATGGACAGTTAGAGTATAAGCTGCTCCAGCCTCCACACATCAAAATATAACCACACAAAACAATCTATATGCAACTTTCACGCTGACCTATATACTGAGTGATCTTGTTATCATGTTAACAATCCCACGTAGCTTGCTACACCCACCCTTGATTGACAACATGTTCCTGGAAGACTGGCATCGCTCTTATGAATTAACAGGAAAGGACAGCATTCAATGGTTGGGGATGGAAGAAAGCCAAGAAAAGATGAGTGCAGAGGGAGGCGGAGAAAAATAGAGACACAGCAAATATGGAGTGATGGAAAGACGAGATGGAAGGAAAACAGATGGAAACAAAAGAGAGAAACACAAGACACAGAATGCAAAGTGAGAGAGGTACAGAGCAGGCAGCATCATGGTGCATCTCCGGCAGAAAGAAATGAGTTTCCGCAGAGGACCGCAGGCAGCGTTATGGAAATGGGTGCCTGGCAGCTTCTTTGGCTGACTGTAAACAGGATCTTGGTAAGGCACACAGCCTCTGGTGAGGCCCACGGAGCCTGGCATCATCGCAGTGCTGTGTCGAGCTGAAACACTCCCACGGTCCCTCCTTCTATCTGTCTGGTTCCTTTGCTCCAACCTGCCCAAACTCCACTCGTGAGTAATTTATGAAGCAGGGTGGGGGTGGTTGCGGAAGCGGTACGCGCACATCCTGACACCAAATACATGACATGTTCCACATGTCTTCCCACGAAACTACAAAGAGGCCTTTTGTCTCTACAAAGAAAAAGAAACACCAAAAAGTAGTTGAGGCGTTCAGGGCGCTTGCATCACTTTGTGAACTGCAGTGAACCAGGTAGTTGCAGGCAACTCCAGTTAAGAGGCTAAACTAGAATTAAAGTTGCTCTCTGTGCTAATGGTTAACTTACGCCCTAATTAAGCGGTTCATTCAAGGAATATGACATTAACTGGCAGCATTGTCTTGGCTATCTGGCAGCATTGTCCTCTGGTTATGCCAGGGTACAGACGAGTTACAGTGCCAAGTGAATAGAAGAAAGCCATGCCAAAAGACTAGCCAAGAGTTAAGAGCCCATGGCCATAAAAAAAGCATAATCAGTGCACTCAGAAATATTTCTCCAATATTAGTAAAGTGCCAGATTTCTGCAAATGACTTGTGTCAAACAGGACATCTAACGAAATCCACATTGCAGATGTTCCCACCACAATTTCACTATCTCTTACCTCATAGCCTATAAATCTATTCCTTTGTCAAACAAAACAGGGTCACATTTAGTGTGTGTGTGTGTGTGTGTGTGTGTGTGTGTGTGTGTGTGTGTGTGTGTGTGTGTGTGTGCCCCTTTACGTGCAAGTGTGTGTCTACTTGTCAGCCTCTTCACAGTAGCTCGTGCAGGCCTCTCTCTTCCTAACAGCTGTAGCCGGCACAATTACAGTAGGGCTGCATTATCTTCGCCATGCTGCAAAACAAAGTGCAGTGGCGTAATGCGAGGACTTACACAAAAGTAAACAACTTCATCGTGTGTCTGAAATATGTGTCACTGCGATTGTGCAAAGCTGCCCATCGACACAGCCGTGTCGGGTTGAAGGAGCGTCTCCTAATTAATGAGAGAGAGGGAGAGCGTCAAAGAGAGAGAAACTCTCTCTTCCACAGTTCTCCTTCAAACAAGCACTTCCTACGGGACTCCATTGTTTAGACTGAGGCATCATGGGTAGCCTTATTTACAGATTTTAATTGCTCTGGTGATCTGTGGGTAAAACACCCTGTCGTAATCACCCCACAATAGAATTGTTACTCTTTCTGACAATTGTAATAAAATGCTCTACAGCGTCCAGGGGAAAAGGAGGAGGAGGAAACAGAGACGGGCAGAGAAAAAGAAACACAGATGGTAGACGATGTAGAGAAAACAGGAAAAATAGAGAAAAAATAAATAAGGAGAAAATATTTGGATGCAAATCTTCTCAGCAAGAGGAACTAATCCGAGCGGGCGGGAAGCAGGGATGAGGATGGGACTGTTGTCCAAGGAAATGATTGCTCTTCCACCTCAAAGTGACAACCATGAGAAGCTCACCGTTCCTGGACCTCCGAAGCGGAACCGCAGAGGAGACATGCGCTGCAACCATCACACTACACACACACATATGCACGCATGTGCATACACGCACGCATGCACACACACACACGTACACACACCCACACACACACACCTGCACACAGAGACAGATTGGGAATGAGGAGGTAGGTCACCTACAGGAAGAGATTAGTGTCACCAGGCAGAGGTATGAACATGGGACTGTCATCTGCAGCTGTCCCTGATGTAGGAGGGGCTGGCAGAACTAGCTCTCATCTACTTTCATACTGCTTTCAAAGAGGTGGTAAAACACAGGATTTCCAAAAACAGGTCTTCCAAATTTTGAAATTAAACATAGTGTGCAGGGATAAAATCAGTTCATTTCAAACAGGCGGCTACCTTTTCCATACAATGAGTCACCAGAAAAATGGAAACATCTGCACAATGTCATGTAATGGAATACAACAGCCATGCAGTAAACACTAGCTTACTAGAAATGCTCTGTTTGTGTTGACAACGACTACTTTGGCAGTTTGTTTGTTCACTCAGTGCAATGGTACAATTTGAGGCTATATTTTGTGGCAGTGTTGTGTTGGATTACACTGCTTGGACTGAAAGGGTTTCAAATTTTTTTTTCACTATTTGTCTTACATATATTTGAAACCGTCAACAATCTATTACTACCAACTAAAATCCAATCCAATAACATCAAAATCTACATTCTCTAAACGTTCTATACAGTTTAATTAACAACTGTCTGACATACTGTCAAAACATTAAAAAATAATAATAATAATAGTCTATGTGCATTACAATGTCGTATTTTTCTGGTCAAACTGTCTGTGGCACCTACATATGGATAAATTAATCCTTGAATTGTAACTGACTCACTGCACAGAAGGACGTTTCAACATAAAAAGACACTGAGGCCCCACCGCAGTCTGCTCGTTTCTGCTGAGACGCAGAGCAGCAGCTCCTCTGCTCTGTGAAAAAGCCTGTTTTACTTAAGTGTGTCAAACTCTATCCCATTATTATGCCTGCTGATAAAGGTAATACAAACACCCTGTGCATCAAAGGTCCATGAAAAATTAAACAGCCAATCAGGTGGCAATTATTCTCTTTAATCTCCTGCAGGCAGCCAATGGGGATGTGCCTCCGGTGGTGGCGGCCTGGAAGGGATTCATGCCTTCGCTTCTGCACATTCCACAATCCAAACACTTACTTTGCATTATGCTCAGCTCAGGCTAAAATAAAGTACGGCAAACTTTCTAAACTGTTTCACTTTTCCTTATTTGTGAAAAAAAAAAATAGACCATCTTGAGTATTGATATATTAAAGCCAGATAAGTCAATTTGCCTTTGTCTCTCCAAGACTATAGATCGCTTTAAGACATTTCGACTGGACATGAAGACACCCTGTTCATGTTCCAAAGGAGCTGATCAATTGCTCGTTTAGAACAGCACGCTGTGGTGCCATGCTGTTTCGGGGAGGTAATGTTTATTGTATCAGAGGCAGAGCTTAAGACTGTTAAGTATGTGCCGTTGATCTCCAGTTGTCAATGCCCTCTGTTAAAATGTATTACAAAGTATTGACTAC
This sequence comes from Chelmon rostratus, assembly GCF_017976325.1. Classification (NCBI taxonomy): domain Eukaryota; kingdom Metazoa; phylum Chordata; class Actinopteri; order Chaetodontiformes; family Chaetodontidae; genus Chelmon; species Chelmon rostratus. The sequence continues at coordinate 21,548,885 of NC_055658.1, read as the reverse complement.
TTTATTATAGACTACAACAGATGCAGATCAGCAGCTACAAAAAATGCTTATTACAGCTGCAACATGAAAACAGGAAATTGATGATCTTAACAACCTGCAGCTACCAGAAGTGATGCTATAAATAGACGGTCACAGACACTGTATTTGCAAAACCAAATGCAACATTCACCTGCAAGTCACCTGCTCCACGATATGATCATAAACTAAATCCTCCAAAAGAAACACAACGGCAGACACTGCAGTTTATAAGGGCCGTCGCAGATGGCCTGGAGTTGCTGTGGCTGTGGCTCGACCCACCATTTTGATTCATGTCACTCCCGTCCACACTAACCTCACACGCACTGACTCCTTCCCTGTCCGATCGATGGGCGTGTGGAGCCGCTCAATGCCAATGATTCTCCCCTGATCTTAATTAGAGAAACACATCAGATACAAACGACATCTCAAATCAATCGACAAGTACAGCGTGAGGGGACTGGGGTCATATACAGAGACAATTTCCTGTCTATTTTTACACAACAAAAGTGCTAAATCATCATTTTTAACTAAAACACTATGAGGCCTTGTGTAAGCATGTATGCAGTCCCATACCATGGATCTCTCTGGGTTGCTAATTAGTCAAAAACTCACACAACACAATTAGCAAATAGAATTACCAGCTAACAGTTGTGTGCCAGTCAAGTTGCAGGTTACATCCATGTCTGTCCAGATTCATATAATAAAAAACAGTGAAGACTTTGAATCAATTTAATAAAAGGTATTAAGTGTATTTTTTGGTAAAATGGGAGTTATCTCTATATTGCCATGTATAATTCCAGTGAATAATTTCCACTTATAGACTATTTTTCCAGAGTAAAGAGGACTGATAGAGAGCTTCATCATATGATCCAACAACAATCACCTGAAGCTCAATATCAGCAGAACCAATGAGCTTGTGGTGGACTACAACGCTATAAATAGGAATGTTGCTGCAAAGAAGCTACAAACTGTAAAACATGGATGCTTCACACACATCTTCGACCCGGCAGCACAGAAGATCTCTACAATCAGCACAGTTTCAAGGCGGACGGCCAAGATTTTTGTCACCAATTCAGCATTTGACCAAATGTGAAATATGGGGTTATGGGGCTGAATAATAACAAGAAAAGAGTTTTTGCAGAACATTATGATGGCACAGTGAAGTTGACCTTAGACCTTTTGGATATAAAATGTCATGGCTTTATCATCCTATGAGAAATTTGTGTGAAATTTTGTCATAATTAGTGTATGAATTGTTGAGTTAGGGCTAAAAACATGTTTTGTGAGGTCAAAGTGACCTTTGACCTTTGACCACCAAAATCGAAGCATTTCATCCTTGAGTCCAAGAGGAGCTTTGTGGCAAATTCATGAAAAAGTCCCTCAAGACATTGCTGAGACATCGAATTTAGGAGAACGGGACATACGCACATATGTACATAAGGATGGACAACCCGAAAACATAACGCCTCCGGCCACAGCTGTCGCTGGCGTGGAGGCATGAAGAGACATCTTAAATGTGCTGATGAAATATTGATGAAGAGAGATGCTATCCAGTCCATTTCTGACTTCTCCACCCTATGTTCCTTCTTTTGCTCTTCATCTCTATTTTCCACTCCATCTCCTCCCCACTCTGTCATGGTAGATGGATGGATGGTGGCGTAAAGGCAGGACCAGGCTGACAGGCTGCTTAGCTGCATGGCTGAGTGTATAACTAGCAACATTAGTGAACACCTACACCCAAGGAACCCATCAAAGACAAGAGTATTTAGTGTGGCGTCTGGGGAAACACACACGCACTCACACACACACACACCCACACACACACACACACACAAAAGAGACACACCTGTGTGCCAAATGCTAGTACACACATGTTCATTTTATTGGTACACATGTGCACACTGGTACTGATGCACTCAAATATATAAGCATGTAAGTTCACAAACTGATATCTTGCGAAGGTAGACACACACACACACACACACACACGCACACACACACACACACACACACACGCACACACACACACACACGCACAAACACAGAAACACACCACTAAAGGAGTCAATAGTGCTGATTTTCCTTGTCAGCTCCTCGGCAGGCACTGGTTTAAAGAGACATCAATCTGTGATGTCAGCACTTACCTAATGAACCCTCTCAGATCGATGAAAGCACTGGTCCGCTACACAGCCTGCCTTCACTGACTTGCCTGCTTTTATGTATACTCAGACTCTTTTGGGATCTATGCTGGACCACAACATGTCCAGGTGTGTGTGTCCATGTGTGCAAGCAGCTGCCTGGATAAATGTGTGCTGATGTACCCATTTGTTCTGTGTGTGCCTGCGTGTACAGTGCAAATAATACACCTGATCAAAGGCTTCTTTCAGTGTTTTGTGTGTAAATGTAATTGCACAGGTACGCAGACATACGTAATAATATGATTACTTGCATACTTCATGGGCAAACCCTTTGCTTACATTTCTGTCATACTTGTATCATTATATACTGTCGTGTGTCTGTGGGAAACGGGCCTTGCCTTGCCTGTGGTTGAGTGTGTGAATATATACAGAGAACTGTAGTGTGGTTGTGAATATGTTCTGTGTTTATACAGCACACAGTATCCACGGTAAGCATAATTATGTGTTGGTAACTGCATCGTGTCTGCGTCTGTATGTGCTGAAGTGAAATGAAGGTCTAAATGTGTCTACGAAGATTTGTGTACGTGTTTGTGTGCAAAGTCCGAAACTGTATATTAAAAAAGAAGAGATTGGGTTGCACTGTGCATACAAAGTTGTCTGCGTGTCTTGTTTTTATGCACACACACGTGCCCGCCAAACAAAACAGCTGCTGGCCACCTCTGTACCTGTAAACCTGCACTGATTTCCCTTCTTTTCTCCCAAAATGCATCGGTTTATACGCTGACTGGCGATGGCAACAGCTATGGATGTGGCAGCAGCATGAGATGCTGTACAATTAGATTAGTTCCATTTCCTTTGATCGGCCTCACCCCGTCCCATCTTGCATGTGACACTTCAAATGCAGGAGCCTTCCTGTGCCACTTAATTGACCAGAATAAACATATTATATTGTGATAAGTGTCGCGATTGTAACAAATTGTATGGCGTGACTGACACAAATCATGGCATTAGCCTTGCCTCTCTTATCGGCTGCCTCCTCGTGCCTTTTCAATAAACAATCTAGTAGACGGGGAGAGAGGGAGGGATTGATGGTGGGTGAGGCGAACGGGAGCGCTGTGGCCACGATCTAACGTTTACCCACTTAACCATTCAAAAAGTCATCTTCCTCCATCAGCGCCTTAGTCGGCGCTGCATGAGAAACATTATCTTTCCACAGCAGCTATCATTCACAGATGGCTTCCCCCTTCTCAGCAACCTGCCACCATGCATTTCCAACACTGGGTATTGTGTATGTGTGTGTGTGTGGGTCTTTTACCGTGTATATGTCTATTGGTATGGGCATGTGAATGGCGTAGGAAGTTTGGAGGATAGGAAAGAGAAGAAAGGGAAGAAAACAGGAGGAAGAGGATACATCTAATATGGATTTTTTATATGTTCATTATTTATGTGTGGCTACGAGCATAGCAGTTTAAAGTGAGAGAGGGAAGGGATAAAGAGAACTGTTGGAAGCATGACGGGTGGGGGGTGGGGGGGCTGACATGTTAATCAGTGAATCAGCGTCCATCCACTAATGTCTGCCAGTGTAAATAAGGCCCTCATCTCCTGCCGTCACATACGCTGGCTTTCCAGCCCATTAGGCGCGAGCTGGCTGGCTGAGGCGGCCCACCGCTCGCTGGAGGCTCATTTACGTGTCTATAGGCATCTGTGGCTGGTGATAGGGAGCCCACGTGAAATTAATGGGACTATGGGTGGCGCGAGCCAGCCAGCTCTCCTGCGCCCGCACACACACTCCTTACACACACCAATCACCAGCATGTACGCTTGAATGCTTGAGCACGCACACCTTCGTGTGCACGCACACACACACACACACATACGCACACACAGAGGCACACACATGATGCAGTGGTTTTTATGCATGCTGGGTAAACTAACCTTTGCAGTAAAGATTTAGCAGCTTTATTAGTTTAGGAAATGGCTGTAATTAAGGATAATTCATAATGGCTGCTTCTCCCCTCTCTGTGGTATTAAAAAGGGGCTGGCCTAATTTAGACTGCTTGCATTTGTGCACTAAGGCAGTAAAATGGGTGGAGTGGGGAGTACACATAGGCATAGAAAGTGAGAGGGAGGCCTCTGCAAGGTTCAGAAACACTGTATGGTCAGCAGGCCAGCTGAGAGTTACTGCCTAATGGTCTTTATACATCCTTTATAAAATTCAGCATTTTGCACAGCAACATTTTATTTGTCTGACAGTTTCCAAAATTCACATTATTTATAGGCAACGTAATATAAATCAGAATATAAAACAGTACAGGCTGGCACCATCTCCAACATGCAAACCTGTCAGGATGTAATATAATTTTCACAGTGCCAGTTTTCTATAGTTATGGACTTTAACCCACAGAGTACAATACCATACACTAAAAGCAAAAACATGAATTTCAGAATCGTAATAGAGGACAGACAGTGTGTAATTGCAGATGTTGAGACACTTCAGTCAATCTCTAAACCACGGCAAGACATGACACTCCAATCCACAACAATGAGACACTAATGTCTCAGTGCCAGGTGGCAGGCCAGCCGGGGCAGAGAGGCAGCAGGCTGGGCTCGTTCCCCAGGCTCCGGAGAAGAGGTGTGCGTCTGGGTTGAGCCCACGTCCCTCTCTCCTCCCCCACCGGAGGTGAGGCACGAAACCAGAGGATAGGATCAATAAGTCCACAGATGCTGCCAGCGCCTTTCACTCATTACCACTGATGAATAATAGAGGACAGCCCCCAACCTCTTCAAGATTCTCGTCCCCTCTGAATGCGCACACATACAGAGACACAAATGAAAACACACAGGGAAAGAAGCTAAGGCAGGAATATGAGTACAGGAGTCAGATTAAGTTCAATCTCAGGTGTCAGAAATGGATTTTATCACTGACCTCCTTCGGTCAAGAAACAACAACAACTGTTAGCGTTGCATCTAACAGGAGAGGTATAAGATGCTGGAGCACTTTGTTCAACACGCCCAGCTCACACAGAACCACGACAAAGCTAATTAATCTGTGTGCTCTGGGTCCAGTCCTGGCAGAAAGTCCCACTCAGTAGCACACCTTTCTCCTTCTTCAGTGTTAGTGGTATGAGCAGCAGTGAGGGACTGACCAGCCCTTAAGTTAAAGGGGGAAAAAAATGGGCAGCTTAAAGCTACACCCAATCAATTATGGAGTAGCAACCTGTCCAAAATGTGATTTCCACACTGTCCACCGCATCTTTCACAACGTTATCGATTACCTTCGCTTGTAACGTTTTCTGTTAATTCTGTTCACCCACACAAAATCTATATGTGTGCATTTCAAAGGAGGCATCTGAGGCGAGCAGAGGCTGCCTCACTTCTGCTGGCCAGACAATCACTGTCAATCTACCTAATGACCAAGTGTCTGCTGATGCATGCTAGTGAAGAGGGGAGAGTCCCCGGGTGCAACATGAAGCAGAATGGAGAGCATCCCCTGCTTCTCAAAGTGTTGAAAGGGCATGTAAACCCCCCTGCTGGAGCTTTCCCAATGCTTCTCACTTTCCTCTGTAACTTTAGTTAGATCAAAGAGAATGGGGCCCTCAAGTAGAAGTAGTACAGATCAACTAGGGTTGGGGTGAGTCACATAAGGATGCAGAGGGAAAGTTGAATGATAGAGTATTCTGTCAGAGTGCAATTCCTCGGCTAACGAAAGTGTGTTTTTAACAATGTATGGCGCAAGAAAGTCCTCCCTGAAGGTTTAAGATCAGTGAGGTAAGAGCAAAGGATGAGCGGAGAGCAGGAAGTTGCAAGACAAAGGGGGCCCTGATGTTCCTGCTGTAAACCCCTGCCCCCTCGTCATTCCTGTGAGCACCATCGCACAAGGCGGTGGCTCTGTCCGGTACATCAGCCTAAGGATGTAGGAGATTGAATCAGACCTGCCGGTTCGCTGCCCGTTCCAGCAGCAAAATAAATGACAAGGCAAGTGCTGGGGGAGAGAGAGCGAGGGCAGCCCAAAGGTGTGACCCCACTGATGAGATGAGAGGCAGTCCAGACCTGCCAGACGCACTATTAGAATCTGAGACAGAGATGGGAGATGGAGAGAGAGGAATAGATAGTGGGGGCCCGGTGTCACTTTATCAAATTCCTGCCTGGCACATGGTAACAGAGGTCAGGGGAAGAAAAGCATGGGGGCAGAGTGTAAAGCTGAGTGAAAACACAGTGCTGCTCTAATACCTTTCATAAAGAGAAAAGCCTCCTCATCCGCCAGCCATGATTAAATATAACCTGAGTGCTGAAAAACTAACCCCTGCTACCCCACCCAGGCCTAAGTTTGTGTGTGCATGTGTACACTCATGGGGTGAGGAGGGTAAAAGCAATTTGTGGAGAACTTGTTGGGTGAGTGGAGTGTGGAGGGAGAGGTGGGTGCTGGATGTGCACATCCTGGCCTGCAGCTCTGCGACACCAGTCGGGCAACAGTTAATGTGCTAGACTGCTGGTCGCCTCAAATTAATGCTGTCATCAGCAGCTTGAGAAGCAGAGTTAGAGTGAGACTGTGTAACTTCTGCTGGACAGTGGCCACTGTGGTCACATGTGACAATTACAGGATAATGGCTTGAATTATCCTTCATTTTCTTTTATGAGGTATAGTGGAAGAGTAGCACAGGTAGAGAGTCAGTGACTTAGCTAGCATTAGCCACCACAACCTCCTGGTTATCATACTAAACCAAATAAGGTTGTAGCTGCAAAGCTTCATAGCATTTTCAATAAGCATGGGTGCATTTATTTGAATATGAATGTTATTTCTTCTTTCAAGAGTTGCATAGCCTCGGATCATAGTGGACCTGTGGCCCTGCAGAGCCAGTGAATATACAGAAAAGCCGTGGAGCCCACAGGCCAACTTGTTTGGAAAATGACCCAAAAAAGATCACACACTCGTTGTCCACAAACCCATTATGTGCATCCATTCAAACTTGGACCTGAATGCCCCCTGACATCCGACCCCACCACTGAAATTCATGTTTGTCTGAGACCAGTACATGAATAATTAGGAATTTTCTTTTATGTGCAATGCGCCAAAAGAAAGGCTTGCAAATTTACAAAAGGAAGACTATGCCGTTGACACTCGGCTGTGAGGAGCCAATATAAACAATAACCTTATTTTATATATGCCTATGTGGTCCTCAGAGATAGAGAGAAATTGGGCCATCAGTGTCACTCAGAGCCCCAATGTGGAGGCTTGTTTTCTTGATCTAATAGAAGGTAATGATCCAGAGAGCAGGGCTAGGCTTCCTCTACCACGGAGCAGGCCTCCGGGGGCTACTCCACCCCTGACAGTGGCAGTGGTCGTGGCAGCGCAATAAGAATAAACACATGCAGGCGGGGAGTCTATTTGGCTGAGAGTGATGGCTAGCTTGTTGCTTATCCCAGCCCAATAAATCTCCATACAGGGCCGAGAGATGAGCGCCGCTTATCTCATCAGCCTCGCGACTGATGCCTCTGACCGAGTGCCGCTGCTCAGACCCCTGATTTATCATGAACAGGGGAGGGGGGGAAGTTCTTCACCGTGGCAAAGCTAAAATAGAGAGCGAGAGAGGATGGGAGAGGGAAATGCAAAGAAAAGGAGGGAGGGAGAAAATTAAATAAAATCGGGGAGAAAAATAGACATATTGAAAAGCAGAGGGCAATGGGAGATAATGCAGAAATGTAGAGAGCAAACAGAAAGGTTTTCGAGGGAAAACATGGAGGCTTTGGCGTGAGGCGACGCAATAAACTAAAAATAAAAACTCCCAAACCTGAAGAGGAGGAGAGTGGAGTGTGGGGGTAAATGTCACCATCTCCATGTCAGGGTGTGTTGGTGAGGGGAATTGCACTTGACGGCCGGATTCTGTGGGATTCAGCAGTTTTTTCAAGGCAGGGAAGAGGGATAGAAAGGGACACAGGGCTGTTCTATTTGAAGTGAGCCAAACATGGCCTTTTCCTGACTGATGCTGGTAAACACATACTGTACCGTGATCGCAAGGACTGCTCATTATAAAACAAGACTTGTGTAAAGTGGAGCTGGTTGTTAAAGGTACTTGTGCAACCTATATACACATTTAATCTACTATACATGCTGCATGAAGCACATACAGATAATTTTTCAGTATTTGAGATTTAAGATCACGGATGCCATCCTAGAACAAAAACACAGATGGAGTATTAGCATTGCCTCCAAAGTATCTTCACTCAGCCTCCGCAAACATGAGTTTCAGTATGACAAAACTTCAACACTACAGATGACACTGTGCCCCCATATGCTCCTAAATGTGATGAAGAGTTTGGCTTGGTACACCAGCAGATTGACCCGATATGAGTTTTTCAGCAGCGTGGGAGCCGAGGGCCAGAGGATGCAGAGAGTGTGTGGGTGTGTGTCAGTGGAAGGAGATGGCAGTGGTGGCTGGGGTGTTGGTTTAGGGTGGGAGGGACAATAAAGAGGAGCAAGAGGGACCGGGAGAATTATGTCAGCGTGATTGTCAATCATGGGTGGCAGGCAGACGGCGAAAGTCAAAGACGGCAAGCCAGCGACCTGTGCGCTGCTCTCTCTCTAATTTTACCTCGCTCGCTCCCTCTCTCTCCATCTTGTGGCCATATGAATTAGTGTGGTGAGAGCAGAGAATGAAGAAGGTGGGAGGGGAGGATGGGGAGTGACGGGAAACAGACGGGTATAATATTCTCATCACTCTTCACTCGGCAGTCGTCGGTGAGGAGCGTGGCCCAGGGCACTCAGCGGCCCAGCCAGCCGCCTCGCAGACCCTGCAAATATTCCTAAACCTCAATTTTTCATATTTCCCTGTATGCATAAGGAGATGAAAAATCATCCGATCATTTGTATTGTCTGACTGAGGTTATACACAAATATTAGTTTATCTACCGCACCTAAGATTGCCTCCCTAAGCAAGACGGATTGGTCTTTTGGAGAGGGCAATATTCCCCGGGAACATATTCAGTCCATCTTTTATGTGCTGCAATTCACAGAGCAGCAGGTATGAGTTCCATCTCCAGACAGGCTCGATAAAGCTAAACACCCAATAGAGACACCGCTTATTATACACAATGCGCTTTAATTGCCAGACAATTTGCAGCCGGGTGAAATTTATAGTTTTCAAAACTGATCTCATGCAAAGAGGCTTGACACCTAATATTCATATTCATTCTCTGCACATTTACTGAACACTTACCTCAAATGATTATTAAAGCAAAACAAGCAAAGGAATCAATTTGACTTGAGAGTGGGGGGGAAAAAAAGCAGCAAAAAACTCTTCAAATCACGGTCTCAATTGATTTCCGTTACCTCTTCTCTGAGCTACCGAGTGTCTGGCCCTCCAAGAGAGTGAGAAAGGGGGAAAGTGAGAAAAATGAGGGGGGTGTGTGAAGAAGAGTTCTGGGTCAGAAATCACTGGGTGATTATTCACCATTCAGTCATGTGTAAAACTCATTAGACAATGCGTAATGCCTTTAATCAAATCAATGGCAAAAGCAACTCCAAACTGATATCTCCCGTCAAAACTTAGGCTACATAAAGCATGGCAAATTTCTCATTTACTTATAAAAATAAGTGAAGACAGGGGAATTATCCCCAAAATTGACCTAATTGTTCTCTGTCTTCAAATCAATACTGGGCTGGGAAATAAATAAATAAACAAAGAGATAAATAACAAAAGTAAAGTGCGTGAACAATGTAGAAAGAGGGCCAAGGGAGCGGGAGAAAGAGAAAGAGAGAGAATGAGCGTCTCATTTAATAGAACAGTTTTCTGATCAGCAAGAAGCAACATTTCGGGTAAAAGCGATCGAGCTGCTTTGTAAGAACAATTAGAACATGCAAAAATGTTTACTTAGCGACGTGCAGCACAGCCAAACATTTTGACAAGTCATCTCCGAAGCGGGGAAAAACGAAAGTGGGCAAAAATACAATACTGCACGGAGACACTGTACAATGAAGATCGGCAAGGGGTAACACTTCTCTCACCTCCCTTTATTCCTGCTCCTCTCCGGCAGGCTTTGAGGTGGTGACAGACTAGGAAGTGGTTGGGCAGGGGTGTTGTGGGTAATTAGGCGGGTGGAGGTACAGATGTTGAGCTGTGGAGGACCCTTACCGGGACACTGAGAAGCACTGGAGCATAAATAACCCTGCATCTGCCTCCCTCTGCCAGCTCTAAGTACCTTTCTTTGTTAGGGTATGGGTCTTCATTTTTTACCGCTGACAGGCAATGTTATTTTAGTTATTTGGTGGCATCTGGTTAGGCTGGATGTGAGAGAAAGGGAGCAAGGAAAAAAAAAACTGCCAACACACACACACACACAAACACACACACACGCGCACACACACACACACACACACACACACAGGACGCACTTTAATTAATTGCGGGGAGATTACATGGTCTTCCAACCGTGTAGTTTGTCATCAGAGCCCATTACACACTTCTATTAGATGTTTCTTCACAGTGTCAAGTGTAATTTGAAGGAGAGTCTTGGTGGAGACTCTCTAAGTACAGTGAGAAGCCTAATCGGGGCAACTGAGGTTCATCTCGACTGAGGCAAAAATAACAAACTCTTCCACACCTCAATTAGCAGAAAGCAATGTGTAAACAAATAAGTCTTATTGGAGCATTGCCTATTTCATGGTGTGTCACTCACTCGCGCTGGCGCTGTGGTTGTCTCCATGCCTGGCGCTGGTCTGCCTCTGCTGCCCCAGTGCCATTGCTCTTCATTTCAGCGGGAGAAGCTTTATTTTCATTGCCAAGCAATGAAGTGTCTTTGTATGACTGCAGAGCACACCGCAATCAATCTTACACCAGCGGAGTTAACAGGACAGAAACCAATGCAGCCGTTACTCGGCACAGAACATTACCAGTGTATGGACTCATTACTCATCAGAGGCTCCATTAGACACCGCTCACTACGCTGCCACACTGGATATGAGACAGACAGACAGCAAGTCAATGCTGTGTCACACACAACACTGCCCACAGTGGAACAACACAGTGGAGGAATCATGCACAGGATACTATTGTGTGCACTGCAGCTGGAAAACCAGAACACTCACAATTCATATGTTTGTTTCTCTTGTTAAATTGAGGGTTTGTACAATCGTGATTAAATTTCACGACTCTATGCTATTGCTGTACAAACCGTTCAGCAAGGCACTGTGTATGTTTGAAATGCAAAGAGCCAATTTTGAAGGAAAATTAATGCTCTTGCTATTTTCTTTTAATTAGATGGCAGCTGTATAATGCGGTCCCTGGTTTACTCTGCTAAAATTCCCCAGAATACTGTCAACGTTTCGCAGGCACATTCCTGTGTCCCATGCCATGTACCCACAGAGAAATGTGGATGACAGACTGTGTGCCTTCCTGTGCCACCACAGTTGGTAAAGTAACTAATGACACAGCAGTTAATGGTCAGCATTAGGGAAGAAGGAATAATAGACTATAATCCATACATCAGCCTCGTAACCCCAGCTCTAATTGGCCACACATACTGTGTAAACTGGGAGCAACGCACATGACTTCAGTCGCAGCGTCACATAGAAAGATTTTACAACATCAGACAGCAGTTAAAAGTGGTGGTGAGACAGACAGTGAGAGCTGGCTGCTAAGCAGAACCAGGGTGGCAGCACACAACACATGAGGAGTCCCTCATAAGCCTGTCTGCTTCTTCCTCTTCCTTGCTGTCACCGCTGCAACAGTAACCATCCCCTGCCGTCACTGCCAGTGGGGCCTGGGACAGCTGCTCACCAGAATAACCCCAACACACACACACACACACACACACACACACACCCACACACACAGCCCAGCCTACTGTACAACTGCAACCAGGCACTGGGACCCATGGTAATTGGGCTTTCTCACTCCAGCAGCCAACAACAACCAATGGCACATTCCTGTCTTGCCACAATGGCAGTTAAAAAGTGGCATAATAAAAGACAGCACAAACAAACATCCCAGAGGACCCCGGCTGCAACATTCACATGGTTGCAAACCAGGCGATAAACACCAGCTCGGGAACAGACGACCAGAACATGGTCAGGAAAACAGGAAGCACTGCCGCAAACAGGAAGTGACACGGCCCTCTCATCGAGATCATCCAGCTCAATAACGTGCGGGGAAAGTAAAAAAGAAAAGCTAATGAGAACAGCAAAGACATAGGTATGGCTGTTTACAAGTGTCTGCCTTCAATTTGAGAGGGGAACTGAAATGGAAATTGAGGACAAACAATCAATGCCTCATTATAATCTCACATCATGTACGCAGGCTTGTTTTTATACCCCTGTCAGTTTATTGTGAGAGACTAATTTTGGCTTGTGTTTGTTATTCTACCGCTATTACAGGCCTATGTGTCCTCATTCTTAATTTCTGTCCCAGTTACTTTTTTTTGCTTTCTTGTTTATATTCTGCTCAAATGTTTCCCGTCGTACTTTGAATCTACTTTGCGTCTTCAGCAAGATCCATGTGAGTCCTCCGACAGTGGAATAGTTAAGTGGATGACATACCTCTCTCATGCTTTATCTGCAACATTATCTTTTTATTCTCATTTTCTTCCCAAGGCAGGGGGAGTGTTGATGTCTGCTAACTCAACTCCTACTCCCAGTCAAACCTGCAATTACTGCCGTGTCTATCTCTACCTTAAACATTGCTTAACAAGAAAAATATGCCAATAAGCCACAAACGCTTTCATTTGGGCTCTGAAATTAAACAAGCTGCTCGGAGCCATGTTGTAAATTACCCTGAGGAATGTGCAACTGGGCGCAGACACAAAGAGCACATCACATAGACTCCCTCAACAGCAGAACACTTATAATTTGTAACATTTTAGAGATATTTATTATTTTTCAACCTGTTCCTTTGTCCCAGCGGCCCTCTCTGGCCTCAGGCTCGAGCTCTTATCTGATTAGTGTGTCATGTCAGAGATTTGTCACAAAGCCATAACATATACTTTGGCTTTCCAAGGGAGCAGAGGCACTCTCTTGGCATGTGAAGACATGGCCACATATAGCCGCTAATATGCAGAGGAGCTCAACTCTTTAGCGTCTGTCTGTCTCTCAGTGACACTGTGCAATGTTGTCATTGTTAGTGCTCTACAAAAGTGAATGTGTGTTTCAGTGTGTTTCCATTGATATGTGCAACTTTTTTATATGATGAAGCTAATGGCCAAACCAAAACATGACATGTTATCTGTAATCGCATCCATCCACTTACACTATTTTTAAAAAATTATATTGCACACATACACTTTTAAAATGTGTAAATGCAACTTACCTAACTACATTATTCATTTATTTATTTTGATTGTAGGTTTTCTTGTGTGAGTAACTGCAGACAGGATTAATGTACGGAGAGAATCTCATTATGCACACACAACTTGGTGAGCCACATCACCCGGCAGCATATTCATACGTTCGTAGTGTGCTGCATATATAGAAATGAAGAGCAGGTGTGCTCGGACAGTGCTTAAGCACACGAAGTGGCACTTTGCCATGGGAATTGCAGTTAGGTGCAGTCTCTGCTTGGTTGGCCAGTAACTTGACAACACCACCCGCCACAATTAATTGTAACCCACACTTGGTTTGGTGGGTGTTAATTCTCAGTCCTGTGCACTCATGATCACTAACACCTGAGGGCAGGACAGGGGCCTAAACAGGTCTTAATACCTGGCTCAGTGTCCTGCCCAAGGCTGCTGTCAGTGCATGACGGATCAGACACACCTGATGGCTCTATCTCCAACAAGCATCTCTGAATCCTCATCAGAGCACTTACTGAATTGTGATTAATTCCCTCCAACACTGCTGACAGACAAGGTGCTTCATCTGTCGCTGTTCACTTGCCTGGCTGGGCCCCAAGCAAAAACAGACAGGCGGAGATGGAGCGATACCGAATAAGAGAAAAAGAAGGTGTAATGCAGTTTAGCTGCTGGTAAAACAAACAATATTGGGCGCAGCGTACTGTAAAGGAGGAAGAACAAAGAGCGTGAGCGATCTATTGGCAAACCTTTCATTTAACAAAGGGAGTACTGTGAGACCAGGAGAGGAGAGACAAAGATGTAGCACGAGAGAGGAAGGAAGATGGAGCAGTAAAGATGAATGACGAGAACAGTGCAGGAGGCAAAATAAAGAAAATGGCAGGCAAACAACAAAGGGATTACTGGAGAGACATGACGAGACAGGGAGATGTTCGTTACGCTGCGAGCTGGGGAGACAAAGACGATCAGCTCCTGACACCTTTACACTTTAATAGCCAAAATAAGAAATTAGTGCAGGCTCCTCGTGTTTTCTCTCGAGAAAGTGGGGCCAGACAATGAGCAGTCACCGACAAAAAACAAGCATATCGCGAGGAGGACATGTGATGAGGTGTCAAAACGGAAACCTCGATCTCAAGCCTTATATGCCATACGCACAGTCTATGTACGGGAGAGAGCAACCTCCCCCCTTTCAAACTGTCAGAAGCCATGAATGCAAAACCATTATCCCTCTAAAGTTTATTATCATGTGTTTTGAACAGGACAAGAAAACACTCCACTCTAGGCACTCTATGTGTGATGTCAGCCCTCTCGATCAAATCTGCATGGACTTCAAATAGCCATGCACACAGCTTTAAATACCAGGATCAACACTTGATGTATTTTGCATTTCAGCGGTCATAACGGGTTAGTGCCTGCTAATCGTTTCTAGGTAGTGACGTGCATGTTGTGCTCGATTAGAAGGAGGGATGTTGGGAGTATCCAGTGCTTTGGTGGTTGGTCTCCAAGGCTGAAATAGAGTAAAGCCGAATCAATGCTAGCTGCTTCACCCCTGTCATCACTGATATCATAAGAAAGTGCTAATTAACTTACTGCAACCTCTGGAACAGCTCTGACCAGAGGGCTAATGTAGCCTAATCGTGTGTGGGGCCCTGCGCTTACTTCCCCAGGACTTTCTCCTTTCCCAGTCAGAGTTAATCGATTGTAAACTGCAGCCGGGGTCACGGCAGCCCACAGCTTCCCCTGCTGACCCTTCCACACCCCCGGGCAGGACCTTAATGGAGCCACGCTCCCCAGAAATCAATACTCAAACTGGGCATGGATCACTATATGAGCACCCCCTCCCCGATGGGATCTGACAACAGGGCTGAGCTTTGAATGTCTAAATATAAGAAGAAGCAGTTACTAGAATTTATGGGCTGCTGCCTTCAATTCTTTTCCCCCTCCAACCGATTTCGTAAAGCCATTCCAGAAAAGGATAAATGGAGCTGCAGCAAATATGAACAGCAAAAAATTAGATGCCACATTTTCTCCTCTGATTCGATTAGCTCTTTTTTTTCCCCGATCCAGGAGATTCCTTCAACTCGTGTTTCGATACGACGCGTGCAGAAGAACACATGTCAGCTACAGGCCCATCTGGTCTACCGAGACGCCTAAGCCCACGCGCTGAGTGGGGAACGACCTAGAAGACAACAGCAGCAATAACCAATAAGGCAACCACATTAATTCCTCCTCACCTTGGGAGGACCTGTTTGAGTGGCTGTGTCCCGTTAAGATTAATTCTCGCCTAATACTAATTGGTCCTTCGGCTGGGGGGGCCCTGGGGGAGCGGTTCCCTTTGGTCCACTCTCGCTGGGGCTCGCCACCATTGGAGGGGTGCTGATGAGCTGGCGTTTTTATCAGCCGCAGCATTCCGCCAGAGCTCCCCCAGGGCTCTGCACAAGCTATAATTAAAGTCTCACACAATCCATAATTGCTGTGTTTACAATTACTGTAGAGGAGGAACACAGAGGCAAAGCAAGAAGAAGATAGGAGAGCATGCACAAGGAAATGGAATGAAAGGGAAAGAAGGGAAAGGATGAAACTGAGAAAAGAAGTAGCCTGGCCCGACATTAAAAGGTGCAAAATTCATATTAATATCTCTGTTTTTGCTGCCCCATCTCCCTTCACTTTGCCTTAATAAGCTCTCAGGGCTGTTCGGCAGGGGTAAAGCCCATCACTTATTTATTTTTCCCAGATAGCCCTATTAATTTTCCCCAGGCCCGGAGTGCTCCAGCAGACAGAGATGTGGACTGGATCTGCAGTCCCTCGGGTGCTCCTCGAGGAAGAGCCGTAAATGACCCAAATAAAGGGTACTTTTGAAGGCTGCGGAGAGGCGCCGGCACCATTAAAACTAAATGAAGTGTTTATTAGCCATGCCGACAGCACTCTAAACACTGCCAGATCAAGGGCAGTTACAGTTAATGTGTCTCTCCAAAGCATTCGCTGTTTGTTTAGCCTCGCCAATGGGCCTGAAAGAACCAAAGGACAGACTTTTTCATGCTATTTTTCATGCATTTCTCTCACCCAGTCCCTCCATTTCTCACACCTGGAGTTCCCTCAGTCTCCTTTTTCTATCTCTTACTCTTATATCATCACCCGCCCGCAAAAAAGTCCTCACCACCAACTGCAAGGGGAGCCCCTTCCCGTCTTTCCAGCGGGAGAAAGCCTGTATATTGTGGTTTCCTTTTGGATCTGGAAGCCACACAGCGAGGTTAATGTAAGGGAGGTGTGACAGCAGCAAAGCACACCCACAGAAGGTAGAATAAAAACAGTATGACGCTGTGTGTCTCTGTGGAAAGGGGGCCCGTTACGTTCTGTGTACTGTCTGTGGCTGGGCAGGAGACTCTCTGATGGGGGACCAAAAGCTGCTTTTAAGGCTCTGATTGCTCGGCATTCTGAAATTCCCCTTAAAAGTTTCCCTTCCCTCTAATTACATTCTTCGTTTCATTTCGGCTTTTAGACAAACTGCCAGTGAAGCTTTTGGAGAAGGCAAAAAAAAAAAAAAAAGAAGCTGGGCTCAATTTCACTTTGTTATTTTTTTATAAGGTTTGAGCTTGTAATGAAAAAAATGTGCTGAAATTGGATAAAATGGGGAATAAACTGTCCATTTATCTTCTTTATATTTTCCCTCTAATAGGCAGAGTTATTACACACATAACATAAAACAGACATTTACATTTCCAGACACACATTTCATAGCTAATACTGTACCTGAAATGGCTCCGTAGCAATTTTGGTGATGCCTAAAAATCGGTTGGTGTTATTTCCTCATTAACTCATATTTAACATTTTAATGTGATATTTTTTTCCAAGCTCTCGTACATTTTCCTCCACAATAACACCACGTGAGGGAGAATAATGGCACTCATTTAGAGCTGAATTAAAAGTTCAAACAATGAAAGATGTGAAAACTTTCATATGCCTCCTCAAAACACTTTTTTTTTTCTTCCACACAGATCTCTAATTATTTTTCATAACCTCAAGCAGTGTACAGCAATATCACGGCTTCCTGTTCCAACTTGCCTGTCTATGGCTGACACCATTTAAAGCAACCCTCCACCCTCTCTGCCCCCACTTCTCCTTAACACTTCACCACTCTTCTTAAAAATGAGCTGAGTTGGATGCTCAACAACAGTCGCAAATGAAGTTCCTCTGCAAATTACGGGGTTTCGTATGAAGATTGATGTTGGACACAGAACACTTCTGAAGTCATAGGCTGAAATTACAATCCAGAGTGATTATCCTTGCCCATTAATAGCAGCAGATAGCATGTCACAATCAGGGATGTGCATAATTAATCAGTGGTTACTCTTTGCACCCCCTCCTCTCTCTCCTCTTACCCCTTTTCCTCTGGGCTGTTTGCAATGTAAAACAGGGTTACGGACAATTCCCAGCAGTGTAACTAAATGCACAGCCCAAAGCTTACAAGACGATGTGAGTCCTGCTATTGACAAAACATCACCGACTGGTAATGAACACAGTGAGTGCTTTCACTAATTCCTGATTCCTTAATTCATCATCCCAGCACATTATCACAAACACACCTTCACGTACGATCAGTTAACATCAGAAAAACACACTCACTTCCACTTGAGCACAGTTTCCAGGAGGACATTATTCAGGCTCTCTGCCTTTGTTGATGTTTGTGTGCCCTTTTTAATGAGAACAGCCTGATTTTGTAATCCAGCATTATTTTTCTCATTTTCTTTTTGATATAAAAATAAAACCCTTCAGGCAAGGCAAAAGACAGGAGAGAAATTCACATAAATTCACCTGCCTTTTATATTTTTTTATATCTTCACCTGTCCTGGTCTAACACACTGTTTGTAGATAACTATCAAAGCTTTCCTCTCTCTTTATTTGACCTTCCTCCCCAGAAGAAAACCTCAGGCTGATTCCCTTCGCAACAAAACAACACTGTCAAACCTAAAGCCTGCTGACTTTCAAACTTTCCCTCAGCATACACAAGACTTTCTGCTCGCCAGTCCTCTGGAGAACCAGGCCTTCCATCAATGCCAAGCCCAAACCGTGGAGCTCCAGCTCAGTCAGTGTGATTTATATAAGTTATTATAGCCCATTACAGAACAAAAACAGGACAAAAACCCACTTCACAACAGAAGCTGGGCCAAACAATGGGACCACAGTGGTGAGCGCTGGCGTATGGGCGGGTGAAGTCCAGCACATGCCTGAGCCGTCACTCACCACACATTGTCTTTAATCTAATTCTACACATGGTTTCGTTTCAATCCGAATCAAAAGCTCTCATGTTAACAAACCATAACAGATCTCCCTTAATCCGCCTGGCAACAAAAGATGGATGCAAGAGACACTCCGCCTCTCCGTCCCTGAAATCTCAACTCATTTGCATACAAAACACTTGCTGGAGGTAAGGGCATATATTAAAGCCATTATTTTGCGTTGTTCTCATTGAAGAAAAAAGTTTGCATAATTGTGTTTAGCATTATGTGGAATGGAGGCTCAGCTATCCAAGAGCAACTTAGCAAATCCTTCCTGTTGCTGCTGGCCATCCATACTCCTGCTCTCTCTTGATAATGCAGGAGTAGACAAACAGGGACATGTCTTTTGCAAGAACCAAACTGGAGACACGGCTGCTTCAAAGGCTCGCATGCTGCAACGTTACTATTCATGACCTTCTGAGGAGTGTGTCCTCCATAAAATTATGACAGCGGCACAGAAAAACTGTGCTTCACTGTATATGACATGCATTCCTGAGAAATTGAGCATACAATGACTGTTTACAAAGAAAAGTAACAAGCGGTATTGCTGTGTAAACATCAACTGAAGCTGAAATTACTCACTAAATACAGAAAAAAAATACATCACACATGAGTCACCCAACTCATTTGTCAGGATGGCCATTATTAACGCTCTGCTGCGCATGTATGAGACCACGTTGACGCTCAAAGTTCAAACAAACATCCACAAGAACATAGATCCATGCCAGAAGTGGATGCCAGTCCTGTGATTGACAGATCGGTGCGCCAAACTGATGCACACATGTGGGGAGGAGGGGGAGCGACTCAGAGACTTAACTCAACTCTTACAATCGCAGTGTGACAGCAGGCCTCAAGAACGTGCGCTGTTTCCAAACCCACAGCCAAGGGAATTAGTCAGCGCTAATGTGGCCACTTTGCTAGATCAAACGGTGGAGAGGTTAGTCACAGGCAACAGGACTGGGTAATAAGCATCCAAGGGCATGTCGGTGCAGGAGGTCTGATTTGCACAATCGTCATACTTCAACGCTAACAGTAATGATGAGAATCTGACTTGTACATCTGTTCATGACATCCACCTCAGGCAAAATATGCAAGGGCTGAATCAAAACATAATTCATTACATTGATATGATGCTTTTTTTTTTTTTACTTTTTACAACCCCTCCACCTACCTCCCCATAAACACACACACACAAGTGGTTCTTCTTTCAGGTAATGTGAAGTTTGTGTTGATCTCTATCTCTGGGATACGCACTAACTCACCCAGCCTGACTTGCCGGGCCCTGTTCTGTCCCGGCTGCCTCCAGGGGTTTTACCGCACACCTGTGTTTTGAACAGGACTTGAGCTGTCCTGAGCAGCAGTTTTCAATGCTGTCCCTGCCTCCTGGTGGCTCGGAGCTGCAGCACTGAGCATGAAAAAACATAAGCCTTAGCTCTCTTCAAACGCATACATAAAGGCCTCGGTGGATGCTTTTATCGTGTCGCACATTAGCCCTGCCCCATTCATACATGTGAGTGCCTTCCCTCAAAGGTGTGCTCATATCATATGTGTGCAGCTCTGTCATCTGCATAGAAGCATGCGCGCACACACGGGCAAAAACACATACACATTAGCATGTTGTCAT
Organism: Chelmon rostratus; assembly: GCF_017976325.1. NCBI lineage: Eukaryota > Metazoa > Chordata > Actinopteri > Chaetodontiformes > Chaetodontidae > Chelmon > Chelmon rostratus. The sequence continues at coordinate 21,528,552 of NC_055658.1, read as the reverse complement.
GGGTGTGTGAGCGGCAGCTGGGTGTAAATTGCACGCGGGTCTAGCGTAATGAGGACTGATGGCTTATGCCTGCTGTATATTCCAGGAGGGTGTCTTCTGACAGCTTTGGGAGCCGATAAAGTAATAACTAATAATGTGGAGATAGCGGCGCCACAGTGTGACAACTATGCTAACGCTGAGAGAGTGCACGGTTGTGTGTGAGAGAGAGAAAGAAAAAGAAAAAGAGAGAGAGAAAGAGAGAGAGAGAGAGGGTGAGGGGATGAGAGAGAGGGAGGGGGCCTGTGCTATGGGGGCTTCCTTTCAAGTTTCAAACACAACCTCCGGTGATGGTTTCAAACCTAATTCACTACCTCCAATAAACACACAGGCAGAAAGAGAATACATAAACTGTTTAACAATCACTCACTTTGAAAAAAAAGAGAAAAGAACAGAAGGGGGGGAAAAAGAGAAGGTATCCATCCAGCATTGCTTTTTTATAATCCGTCAAAACTATAAACAGAAATTGAAATAAGAAGAGCTAAGTTAGGTGTGTAAGAGAAGCACCAGGGACAGAGGAGACTGCTCTCTCCCCCTCTCTTCCTGCAGAAGCGAGTGATCCTGCTCAGGTTCTTACAACATGGAGACTCCTCCATAAATCATAGTCCCCACTGCAAGAAGACTGAAGAGTGTCTGGCAGTGACAGAAGACTCTGCATACTGCTCTCCATCTCTTCCTCTTCTTCTCCTCCATCCCCTCTTCCACTCCAGCTTTACAGGAGTCAAAGCCACCGACTTACTGACAGGGTCTTGTAACTCAGTAGTGCAGAACAGACAACCTCCACAGCGGAAATGCAGTCAGATTCTGTGTAATCTGGTGGAAGAGCCACAGGGTTAGCAAAGGTAGGGACCACTGCTGCCCTACCGCAGTTCCCATAGACTTTACATCCATAAACAAGTAAATGATTATACACTGTTTCTCATGATATGGAATGGGTTGACATTCACGGTGCACAGGATTAGGCTGAAGATGTGCTCAGACTGAAGGCAAGGTGAATTTTAGTTCAGCTGCATATGAAGTAGACAGAAAGATTTGGAACAGATGAAAACATGCATGGGTTCGCTCTAGGTGGTGTTAATCAACGCAAAGACACGTCCGTTCAAGTTAAGAATGTTTCCATTAGGGCAAAAAATCTGCAACTATCACAAAACTCTACAACTCTGCTTCATGACATACACCAACGAGAGAGGTGGAGAGTCTGGAGGGAAAGTTGTGCGGTAAGTTTAGAAAAGCTGCCTGAATCGGGGCACAAGTCAGAGTCAGTCCCTTTTGTAAGCTAAATTATGTGCCGCTCATATCTGTATTGTCACTGACAACCAGTGGACAAACAAAAAAAAAAAAGTCTAGTCATTTGTGTCATTATTTGTAGTAAAAAGTCTGTAAATGTGAGCTTAATACAGAAGAAGTAAAACAGAAGAGTGAACTCCATCTTAAGGACTGTTATGATCTGCTTTGACAATCAAGGTGTAATTAGCAGTGGACAGTACATATGTTCTACTAAGACATATTGTGTTATATGTACCTGGCATGTCAGCCCGTCGCTGCTCTGACTCACAGTCACTGCAGCTGAAGAGGAAAACCTCCCCACCAATATGAGACGAAGCTAAGTATTCTAGCACCAGATTCTGGCCCTGGTGTTAATCTATTTATTTACAGATCTGTGCAGAACAGTGCAGCTGCACAATCAACTTTGATCAAGTTTGGTTGTAAAAGTGAGGAGTCATGACAGGAGGTGGAGGGAACGACAGGGTGGAAGAAAAGGAGAGGGGGAAAAAGAGTGAACGAAGGAGTGTGGTTATGTTTCAAGAGGTAAACCACAGGTTGGGTCTGGTGTAGCAGGACTGATCCGTCTTTTCCCTCTGTGTGATTGGGTCTCTCATTAGGAGCCAGGCCCTGAAACCGGAGCCCGGCCTAATGCCTTGCCGTGTTTAGAGAAGCACAGAAACCATTTGGCTATAATAGCAACCTTTTCAAAAACAAACCTCTGAAATGAAAGGCGGCCAGACTTGCAAAAACCGACAGCCGATTATTTTGAAAAGGAGGCAGGGGAGACATGACCATGAAAAATCGTAAACTGCAATTGAAAATAAAGCCAGGCGCGCTGTATGCACCGCTCACTCCCCTCCTGCCATCCTTCCCATTTCCCTCCCCGCCTCTCTTCTTTCCACGGTTGTTCATCTGCGCGTCTGCGTTTCACCCGCCTTCACCCTCACCATGAGATGTGTCAAAGGGTTAACTCACACACACACACACACCGGGCCTTCATTCCACCCTGATGCTGTCACATGAGAAGCTGCTCTCTCTGTGTCACTTATCAGTAATTTACTGCTACTTCTTTTCCCCCTTCTGTCTCTCTGTCTTTCACACTAAATGAGCTTGTTTCCCCTGAAGCCATTCAACTGCCGAAGAAGACAAACACGTACTACCAACTCTCTGACTCTGAGACAAGCTTCACTGACATCAACGAGCATTACCAAGGAATTTTCCATACATATGAACACGGTGAAGACGAGCAGTCGAAAGCACCGGTGTCTCCGTGCCTCGACTTGCACCAATCAACATAATGAACATGAAGCTGTATGGGTTCTCATGTTGATCACCAAGGATGCTTATGGTGGACATACCTGCTCCCATGACTGAGGTGAGAGCAAAGTCAAGGGGTAACGGGGTTTGGAGTCAGGGGTCAGGGGTGCTGGGTGTAGACCCGTTCTGCATTCAGAAATTTATGCTCTGGGGGACAGGCCATCAAAGAGGGAAGGCCACCCTGTGTAGAGCAGCAGCCTGGGCCTCAGGGGCCCCACCAGTGACAGCTCCCATGTCACAGCCAGCCCCGTAGAACACAGGTAATGTACCCTGGGGGCCCGCTGAGAGATAAAAACGCACTAGGACACCTGCGTCTGAAGCTGTAATTTGTCTTCTCTCATGTTCAAGGTGTTTTATGAGAGCAAAAGGACAAGGTGAAACAGCGAACAAAACAAGCAAGCCCACATACTCGTCCGGAAATCCTCCCTCTCTGTCTCTGCCAGCTGCTCAGAGCGCATTCTCAAATAAGCTTCAGCACAAATAGAAAGCGGTGCGCCATGCTGTTCATCAAGCTGAGTGAGGACTTAAATAATATGAATAACTCCACTCTACAGTATTTTGGGAGGGTAAAATTAGTTATTGCACCGCCTAGCTTGAGTGACTTACAGATCCATCAACTAGTACGCAACATAAGTAAAAGTCAAAAAGTTTACTGAAAGTACTTTTCTGTTGTTGTCTAAGTAAGTGGGTGTGTGCCTGTCTATGTGCATGTATGTGTGTGTGCGTATGGCTGGGGGTGACTGGTGATCCCTGCCTCTTCGTGTATATCTTATGCTGGGGTATTAGCGAGGGTCCCTCCCAGAGGCAGTGACTACACAGGCTCTTCTGAGAAGGCGCTCATCAACGCCCCTGCTTTCAAAGGCAGCTTTAGCCAGTGCCATTCAAAGCAATCAGCCCAGTCAGGGTCTGCCCATCCAGCCCAAATCCCTTCATGGCTATCAGAAGAACTCTGAGCTGGGCCTGCTGGGGGCAAGGCAGGGATGGGGGTGGGATTTGCTCATAAGGGATTGTGAAAAGGCCGTGACACACGCTTATTCATGCCCCAATAACCCCCAACAAAATATATATACTGTTCATGAAATAAATAATTAAAAAGATAGGAGTTAAGGGATACCCTGCTGCAGAAGTAATGGAGCCCATCCCGAGTACTGCACATATTTATGTACGGAGATGCAAACGAACACTCATACACACGTGCATGCAGTCATGCTATCTGCCATGGTGGATGACTTCAACTTCTACATTATTTAGATGCCACTGGACATTGCTTTGGTGTCGGGGAGGGATTGGGGACAGGATAAGTGCCAAAGAAGACGGCACTGAGAGGCCAGCAAAGCCTATGTCTGTATCAGTAATCCATCTAGCTGTTAATAAGTTGGCGGACATGCGTAAATGCACAGCAAGAGCACGTCATTAAGACTGTCCAAGGTGGGCTACTCACTCTCCTTTCTAAGCTATTGATTAACTGAGTCTGTTGACTTACATGTTATAACTTGCAACTTGCTGCATCTGTAACTGATCTGGCTCCTTCACTGCAGCTGAGTCAGTTTAACACAAGATGTTTGGGACATTGTGCAAACTGACTTATTTATCACCACCAGGTCATTGGCTAAATCATTTGCCATCTTTGATTAGAAGACAGATCTTTCAAGGATCTTTGTATGTAACCTGCACTGCATGGACTGGCGCTGCAAATGAAACAAGAACCAAGTCTAGGGAGATTTTGCAGAACACCTGACATGCAAGCAAATCTGTGAATGTTTGTTTACTTACTAGTGGTAACACTTTAGAATTATTTATACGTAAATACATTTCATGAACATGCTATAGCAGCACTGAACTCTCCACAGTAAAGTCTCTCTGTGACTGTAATCCACAGCATCGAGAGGGCACAATCATTTTTAGGATGGATGCACTGAGAAATAATGAAAGCAAACAGGAAAGATAAAATAGCTACTGTTAGAAAAACACCCATTACAGCTTTTTGTTTCAAGCTACTGTCTTACATTAAAAATGTAAGCGAAGATCTAAATACGGTCCCAGCTGTGATCTTTTCACAGTATTTATTATACAATATCTGATGTGTGTGAAGGAAAACTGCAACGCTCTGGATTTTGCCTTGGACTGGTTTTGGTTATGTGTGTGCGTGTGTGGAGGGGGTTCACAGGGAATAACGCTGGGCAGAATCTACCCATGAGAAACAACAAAAGATGCCTCAGAAGTATGTCAGAGTGCCCTCATATCTCTGCGGTGAGGGCACAGAGGGTACGGCGTGCTGGGAAGGGTCAGCCAATTTTAGAGAGTGTCTTATTTTCTATCTGCATCTAAATCCAGTGGTTGTCTTTGGGCAGCTGCACTGAAATACATTACCAAAGCTCTTCATGAGAAATACTGAGCCAATCAAAACAGGCATCAGGAGTTAGATGCAGTAAATATGAGCCAGTTATTTGAAGTTTGAGGTTTTCTCCTACCAAACAAGCTCATTTACTTTTGAAGCTTCAAGGTTTCTGACAATTTCCCATAAAAGAGCAGAAAAATTGTTGCACAAAACAATTGTTTTGGTTTTGGACTCGGATCATGATGCATTTCAAATATGTATGAAACACAAACAGATGAGCAGAGACTTCAGATGAAGGACAGCTGAGCTTCAGCTATGTAAAAATGCAAGGTTTGACTGAGATGGGTTTATGAGCGTGAACACCAATACTGATGTGCAAAATGAAGCCATCAGCATACAGTATTTTTGCCAATAGTCAACCTTTATTTTTTTCCATTGTCACCCCAAAACCCCAGGTCCTAAGTTCAAAGTTCAAAAATATAATGCTTGTTTGGGAAGAAAAGTGCCTGGAACTGTAGTCCATCATGTGATATTTCAACTGAAACTCTGAACAGTAAAATCATATAAAAATGTATTTCTAAATTCAATATAAAGTTTGGAAATCATCCGCTGTTACGTCATGTCCTGCTGTTAAGTGGACAGCTTTGCCAATAACGATGTGATGATTACATCATAATAGAATTTGTTATTCAGGCAAGAGACAAAGTGAGTGAACAAGGAAACCTGTGCACACTTCCACAAAACAGCCATGAGCTGAGATATGCGTCTAATGATGGGGGTCTTAGGTGGACTAGACCATGGACGCTCCACGCAATTAGCTGCAGCTTTCTTGGGCTGATCCACCAGTATGGAACCAAGGCCCAAGCCTCATCCTGCATCTGGCAACACACAACTCTCAACATAATTACCCCAGCAACTGTGCTCCTCCTCTGAGCCTTGCTAATCTGTGGAGGCTGTGGCCCTGCCGTCAGCTCCACTTGGTCACTGAGAGGGAGGGAAGGAGGAGAAGGAGGCAAAGTACTGTACCACGTACACCCTTGCTGCTATGAATCATAATGCATAAACAGAGCTAAAGAACAGAGGACACCTTGACCTAAAACAGGATGAGGGACAAGGGAACGGGCACAGACAGGAAAGAGGTTATTGGTCCAAACTTTGAAAACAACTATCTGCAGAGGAGTCTAGGGAGGGCCAAAAATTCACCTACTGAGAGTTGAGAGCACTGGCGCTTTCAAGCCACGGACAGTAGGGATATTAGGAAGGTAAAGGGCCTATTGAGTGTCGAGCTATCTTGCCCTGGCACTTAATCAAAGGGATTAAAGCTTGGGAAGCCAAGCCCACAGGTTATCCTCCAGGAAGCATACCAAGTAGTTATCAAAAACACAAAAGTTCAAAGCAGCTCAATTTTCCTATATTAGAAGTGTTTTGGTCGGAGCCCTCGGGCTTGTTTCTAGGTAAAAGACCTGTGTTAGAAATGTTTGTGCTTGTGTGCTTGGGAGCCAAGAGGAGTGTGCGGGTGCTTGTACTTCAGTGAAGACCTGAGTCCATCAGGCTCAACGCAGTGTGATCAATCACTCCCAGACCCTGCTTCAGTTCCTGGAAAACCTGATCCTGACTGTGTTGCACATCCACACAAGTGTGTCGCACAGACTGAGCAGACTGGGGCATGTATTTGTTGGAATTAACCTAAACACTTTAGGATAGCTGTCAGCAGGAGATATTATTATCTACAAGATTAGCCTGTTTACTGTTTACTGCAGCTTTAGCAGCAATTCCGGTAGCCACTGGATCTAAAACAGGAGTTAGCAAGTACCGAAAAAGCACCCCCTTTGTTCTCACCGACTTCTGCCGTTTTGTAGCAGCCCAGGAAGGAACAGGATCAGACAGGAAGTACGACGACGGCTCTATAACAGCATTCATGATTGTGGCCAAGCTGTTTACACACATGCGCTATGCATAAGGGATCAGTGTGATGTGTTTTGTGAGGTTTTCTTTGACATTTGTAATTGGGCGAGCACAGGGTCAGTGGTTTGAAGCTTAATGTGAGGAGTCTGAAAGTGAAAGCATGTGACAAATCCCATGACTCCTCAACAGTTGCAGTGGTCTCTGTAAAGTACTGTGGTCTTTACAGTGGCCCAGTAAAGCTGAAGCAGAATCAGGATTGCATGTCCCACAAAATACTAAGTAACACTGTCAGGTTTAGCGGTTAGGGCTGGGGCTTCTCAGTGTGAAAAGATGTGCCTTCAAAGTACTCTGAGGCGCTAAAACATACAAAACATATGAATGAAAATAGAATTTAAAAAGTAGCTGTTAATGAGTTAAAAAAATGTATTTTGCACAAACCATATGCTGTTGTCCATCACATTTAAACAAATAAAAGATACCTGTAAATTTTCCATTTGTCAACAATAAGTCTCAAAAGACTGAGGCATGACTTGAGTGAGAAGAGTCCCAAATGCAACTGAAACTTACAACGCCAGGGCAAATACCTATAAACATGAGTCCTGTACTTGTCTCGGACTACAGCCAAGGCTAAAGTGCGACTGCTTAACTTCATGAAAAAGAATATTTACCCATTCTAGCCCATGCAGGCCTTGTTATGATGAAACCTGCCTGGTCGCATATTTAGCATGTTCATTACTGAAGCCTCTAACCTGCCAGGATCCTGGTATGGCTTCAATAGTCAGAGCCCATCTGTCTGACGTTAGGACCATTGGAAACAGATGGGCCTTTAATTGTATTTTTGTCCAAATTGCAAAATAGCTACTTGGGAAAGAAGCTAAAATAACATACAAACAACAGCAACTATGATAACAACTGCGCCTGGAATGAAATGAGTACAGTAAGAGATCAAAAACATAAGGCGTACAAATTCAGCTCGGCTCTTTGAAAGGGGATCCCCCCTAACATTACTGGCCCAGTATTGATTTACTCTGCAATTTCGTGTTTCTCTCCCCACGCCAGCTCCGCAATCTCTGTCGAGCAGGAGGTCCGGCAAATAGCACTCATCAGATTTTTCCAAAACATAAAAGATTGATACCTTGCTTCTTTTCAGACAAAAGAATAATTGAGGAAGGGTTGAAATTGGTATTTGGAGAAAGAAGCACTGAAACCAAAAGTAGATACCGTGGCCCCAGAGTTGGTTTAATAAACCATAATGGGAAAATGTTGAAGAAAGGGCACTTGTGTGATGGAAAAAACTGTACCTTGTAAAAAGGTCCACTCTAAACTATTAGATCCTTCAACTATAACACCGTGGTTATGAGGATTGCAGTGGCACTTGTGCAAGACAAAACCACTAAGATCAGGTTTGAAAAATGAACAGTGATGACAAGACAAATGGGTAAATAGCTAACAATACAACGAAAACTTTTACAATCATACTTGCTGAATAATCTACCAGCTTCAGACACTAAAACAAAAGACAAGATTTCCTTTTCTCCAACCACTGCCAGCAGTGCAGTGTATCTGAATAGCCTCCCTTTCCTAAACCCTGCAATTTTCAGCCATGGACGAAAGGGAAAGAACAGATAAACAGGCTTTTTTCTTTTTATATATATATATATATATTTATATATATATATTTCAGTCCAAATCACATCAAGGTATAAACAGTGAGCCCAGAGCACATCTCCTATTCTTTTTCAAAGTAAGTCCTGCTGTTCCATTTCAAATACCTCGGGGTTATGGGTCATAATGCTGCTTTCCAGCTTCTGAACACGTTTATTCAGGCATCCTACTGTAAATAGGGGGAGATTCAACATCAAATATCTCTATTCCCCATGCTGGCCCTTTCGTCTGTTCTGAGTGGATGTGTGCTTTTGGCTAACAAAGTAATGGTTTCTCCTCTTCTCTTACCAGACTCTGAATACCAAGTGGCAAAATAATTGAGGCAAGCATTGAATACAGTTCTCTTTGGTGTCACAATGCAGTACACAAAACCCTGACTGGGACTAGATATGAAATCAATCATGATGGCAAAATAACCAAACCTAAAGATAACATAAAGCCAATATATGTCAGGAAATTAAATTAGTGTTAGCTTATGTTATGGCTCACATCTCCTTGGCCATTAAATGGGTAATAAATGTGTTATAAAGCTCTTACAAGCCCCTAAGGCCATTAAGGGCTGAGCTGCAGAGCTGTTTACGAGATTGTTTATTACAGGCTAGGCTTATCATCATTTACCACGCAGAGGTGGCTAAAACGAACTCTATAAATAGCAGATTCACTGGTACCAAGCCAAGCTAAACCAGGCTGCTGTAACAGGGATATATGAATTGTCACAAATGCATCCAATGGCAAAATGAGGCAAAGAGAAGAGGAGCAGGAGAGAGGAGGAGAGCTGGGAGGAGAGGGCAGGGTGACTAGCAGGTGGCTTCATATTGTCTCTATCCACCACATATGTCCCGTCCACTGCTGAGCTGACAGGTAGGGACACAATGTGTTGACCTAAGGGCCTGTTAGAGACCGTCAAGTGGATAAATATAGAGCGGTGGGAGAGCATAGGTGTCTTAAATGACATATCTAATGATGCTCATCCTCTGCAGTCTATTCCCTTCGTCCAGAAGAGGCTTATGAACACAAGTGCCGTGTGCAGGCGAAGCCGCGGCTCTAACTGCTCATTCTTTGAAGTAAACATTGATAGCGGCACAATTGGGTCTTTCATTGTATCTTTCATGTGCTTTCGACCAACACCCCTCCATCCTCTTCTAGCAGTCGCACACACAATATAAACATAAACAGCCCCGTGCCTCATTTGGATTTGCAGTGAATGGGGGAGATTCATATTAAGCCTTTTGCAGCTGTGTGTGTTCCATTTGCATATGAGAAAACAGTTTCAAAAGGCTTGTTTATAATGCATAAGAGCCTTTTAGGCTGTCTTTACTGCAACACTCTATTCCTCCCACTGACAATCCATGCACGGGTTTGCATCATTTTGTGAGATATGCCAGTTTTGAATTATTCAGTCACTCATCTCTGCCAGAGCATCGCATTTAACAAACACACATGCACATTCACATATAAAAAGACAGAGTGGTCTACAAGGATACTACAACAGCACCTCAGTCAGTCCCTTTGGAGAGGTGGGAATCCTATTACCTAGCTGTCAGAACCTGTCGGACGCCTTTCCCTATGCCAGGCCCCCTTAGTTAGCGGGAATACGACATACACAACCAGTCCATTTAGAGGCTGCCTGTCCTGTGTGCTTTAATGGGCTTTGGGCCTTGAGCGTCATGAGCAGAAGAAAACACAGTTCAATTTCCCTTCACAAGTGCATAAAACAAGCACCTCAACTGTACCAGCCCCATGCATAATTCACTGCCGGTGATGTGTGTCTTAAACGCTGCTGAAATATACATGGCGGCATATGCAAATCTGGCAGCGCTATCACATGCTGTACTTGCTCAACAGACAACAAGAGAATAGCATGCCACGCAGACAGGCCCTTCTGGACACAGACAGTATGTAGTACAGTATGTAACTGCATGCGTGCGTGTTGAGGCAGTGTTAGCTGTACATATTAGGTCTTAAATGTGTAGAGAAATGTGATGGTGCTTGCTGTAAATGTCCACTGAGGTACTTAAATCACGTGTAAGGATTTACACACAGAAGTAGCATCTGTGGCAGAGCATATAGGTTTCTGAAAGGACATTTTAAAGCGAGAGAGTAGCTTTACCTCTTGTTGCCAACTTGCCGTTTCCTGACACCTTCTTGTGAGAAGAAATATTCATATATTCGCTGTATTTTGAGGAAGAAATTGATACATTTTGAATGAAATCCTGTGAAGTCAGACAGCACTTTTTTTTTCAAGCCAGCATCTACTGGTCATTAAAGGAACTGCAGCTGAACACTCCAGAGTGCAGCTTGGATTTTCACTGTATGTGCACCAGCATGTGTGTGTGTCTGTGTGTGTGTGTGATCTTGAAGGGATGTTGATTAGGGAGGAGGAGAGGGCAGACTGGTGGTGTCAGATTTTATAAATGAGGGAGGAAATGTCTTTATCCCAGGTTTGGACACCCCCACCACTTTTCCTTACCAATCCCTCCTGTTGTGTGTGTTGATGTGTGTGTGTGTGCGTGTTTTGGATCAGGCACTGGCTCAGTCCGATTCCCAGCAGTGTATCTTTAACAGGGCCTTCCCGCCGGGCTGCCAGCCTGTTCCCCCCTGACGGGACAACAGCCCAGCTGACGCCCCCACAGCCCTGCCAACACAACCCACGCCTTCGACCCACAATCTGCTCCCCTGATCCTGACGGAAGGAGGTTGGGGAGTGATTAAAAAAAGAAGAGAGCAAAGACAACAAGGAGGAAAAAAGCGAGGAAGAAAAGGTGTCCTACCTCCTTTCACCAAAGCAGCTAGTGCAGGCCAGTGAGTGAGTATGTGATTGTTAGAAGATATAGTTTAGTAGAGCACAAACATCAAGTCATAATCGCCAAATCATCACAGAGGGGATGTCAGGGCACCTTTCATACAGAGAAGGCCAACTGTACTCTTCATAATAATATTTACAGATACGCAACAATGGCAAGGAAACACTCCTTTTTTAACATGCAGAAACCTCCAGCAGTACCAGGCTCTGGGTGGGCGGCCATCTGCCTCGACCATGAAAATGACCCTCAAAATGATGGGTAAACATATGATAAAAGGGCTTTGTTGTGCATTCTGGGGGACTTCACAGAGACCAGCACACACACTGGTACATCCTAGACAGGTTTTTTATTTTGTTTTGTTTTTTTTGTCCAGGCAAACAAGGGGAGAACATGCAAACTCCAACAACAGTGCAAGCCACTGAGCCAAGGAGCACAGGTATATCAAACTGAGGTCATGTCTGCATGAAGGGGCGAATTTTAATCAAATAGTATTCTGCAAAAACATCTCTGATTACACACAAAGAATGAGAGCTCCCCCAAAAGATAATAGGGTAGCTGTACTAAAGTTGTGTCCAATTAAAAATACAGAACTAATAATAAAGGAATGCAATAACCAGTGTTTTATAAGATATAAAATAATATCTGACCAAACAAAGAGTGGATGGGAAGATGTAACCATGTGGTCATTAAACTTGAACTTGACATTCACTGAGCTGCTAATGTGCTGTGAATATGCTTTGATTTGACATTTATATTGCGGCGGCTTAAGTTTTTATATAAGCAATATTTTCTCGTTTTTATGTGAATCCTTTTTCTTTTCATTTTCTTATAAGTTTATTTAATGACCCCTACTTCAACCTTTCTATAAATGAAGACAATTATTCCAATTTTGGTAACAGACTTCACTATATTTGATTTCTTTTCTGAAACTGCACATTATTTCACTTCCGTGCCAGGATGCAGCTAAAAGGCTGCCCCAGTCGCTGATTGCACTCACAGTTGCTGCTTTGGTAAATCAGACTAACGATTTCATGCGTATTGTAAGCACAAACAGAACGGGGTGCATATTTTTGCTTGTGCCATCACATACGTACAGTAAATCTGGCCCTCAGTGCAAATGTGCAGCTGCCAAAGCTGTGGTGTCACTGGTGTTCACTGGTGTAGAACAGTGTGTTAACAGGATGTGTAATGCGGTATGCTGGTCCTGTGCTGCAGCCAGGGCTGGGTGGCAGCAGCACTGTAGGTTACAGTAGGGTGGTTATCATGAAGCAGTTATGTAGCTGCTCTGCTGGGCCAGTCTAATTACAGGAGAACAGCGTGCACCAGTCTGGGCCTCCAAATGGCACCATATGTTTTCCCAGACTAACCGGCTGAATAAATGCCATTTACCCATTCAGGATGCACTGTGCTCTGTGTCTGGGAATCAGTCACTCACACTCATAAAACCATTCACACCCCCGAACACCCTACCACCCACCTCCCCCATATAAAACTCAGCTGTCAGTGGTTTTCCCTGCTCACCCCACCGTGTATCCTCACACAGCTTCCTGTTCAGTTTAACCATTTACAAAATCTATTGTAGGATGGTCCGTGCCTCTCTAACACACACCGGCTCGCATAATGATGTTGGTGATTGTGCTGTAAGCAGTTTAGTTAACTGAAGGGGACGGGTTAATCAGAAACAGCGTTTACAAAAAGCCAGCAGCAGTGTCAGGGTGTGGTCTGGTCCATTCGTCTTTTCTTTGGTGACATGTGGTGAGCGACCCGCGCAGTGACCACGATCAGGAACTCGACAAAGGTCACCGCTGGTAAACTGGTCGTGGAGGCAGCGACCCAAGAGGAACAAGAAATAAAAGAGTAGAAATATCTTTCATCATCTGATCTGTTTAACGTGTAAATTATTCAAACATGATATTTCAAGGGACACACAGTGTATTCGGCCAGCGGTTCTCAAACCTTTTGGCTTGTGCACACAGAAAATGAAGCAAATGAAACTTTTTGTGAGCAGCATAAGCAAAGAGTGATGTTTACATTTTATTTACAGAGATTTTTTGTCTCTTCTTTACTGTTAATCATCTCACATCTGTACACCAAGTTGGGAACCAGGGACTTAGCTTATCATTGGGCAATAACACAATTTAATTCTGATACAAATTAATGCTAATGCCTGTTTTCATTTGGCTGTGACTTGAACATGGAGCGCTTCCCCACCAACACTTGCTGGCAAAATTGCAATCACAGCGTCACTGATAACAAGAACATAATTCTTTGTGGTTGCAAAAAGCTGACAACATTTGTATCGTGACCTCTTTTTTTGGAAAAGCTCCCTGTATCATCACTAAATAGACCTATCACACATCATCAGTTTGTTAATGAGAGCAGCCTAGGCAGCGGCGCTCACAGATGCCTATCGAGGGCAGAAAACAAAAAGAGAATGTAAGTAAATATGGACTGTAATTAGTATGACAAGGTTGAAAAAACAGATAACACACCGCGGCAGCCTGAAGGCCTACTCTCCATCACATGCACATGCACATGTACGCTGGCACATGCACAGGACACACACAGGCACTTGTCTGTACGCTCACACACACGCTGGGAACAAATCAAATGTTTTAATCAGCTTGCTACAGCACATAATGAGGATCCACTAAGCCCCAGATATCAGCTGCCATCGGCCACTTACTTGTGCCTTCAAAGAGCTGATTTTTCACTTCTTCTACAACCAGCTTAACACAGTAGCTATCGAGAGAGAACACAGTCTGCGCACGTGCAATAAAACCTGAAAAGTGTATGTGTGATGTTTCAGCGAAAGCAGTAATACAAGGGAGCAATTATGGGCAAGTGGACAAGACAGAGCAGCCTATGGGGAAAATGTGTGAGGGCTGAATACACCGTATTTGTCACCACTGTGATTTACAGCTTGGAAATACGAGAGAATGGTCGTCTAAGGTCTTGAACAGCGTATGACATGCCACAGCCCATAAATCTAACTATACATGCACTGACCTTACAGACCTTGCACTCACTCCTAACTGCACTAACATATACAGTATCTGATTTACCTCTTGCTTTGGGTGCACACACCTTGTGATGCAGCGCAGAGTGCACCTGGCCGAGCCACACCTGCCGCATAGCACAAGGCAATCACATGAATCAGTCAAGTCGGTTACAGCCGGACTAGTTTCCACAGAACTGGAGGTATGTCAGAATTCTTACTCAATCGCCCAGGTGTGTGCGTGCTTGTGTGTGTGTGTGTGTGTGTGAGAGGTGTAACGTGCGGCGATGCACGTGTGCAGGTGCGCCTCCTGGTGCCGTTTTTGGCCTCCTGGCACAGCTCTGACCTCTGTGAGGTGGATCACAGCTCCAGCCCTCCAGCTGGAGAAGTGATGACCTGAGAACTGAACGAACTAAGATACTCGTCCTCCTGTCCTTGTCTCCTTCCTTCCTGCCTGCCTGCTGCTGTGTCTGGACTGGGGGACATGAAGAGCTGGGTCAGCCTGCCTGAAGATATCAGGCTGGATGAGTCTGTGTCCTCCTTCAAATCACTTATCTATGTACTTTTATTTTTTATCATCTGTGATATGCAAGTGTATACATGTTTAATTGTGTTTGAGTAAATATTCATGTAAGTCCTAAAGGGGTGTATGCACAGCACAGGAATACTGGAAAATAGTGTATATTGCTACCATGTATGTATGTATGATGTATGTGGGTTTATGTTAATATCTGTTTTTATCATACTGAATGTCTGTAAACTTTCTTGTTGTCATTATCTTTAGTATTATCACAGATTCATGATTTCAAACAGTGGAGTGGATGAACTTGTGCCTATACTTATTTATCTCCTTCAGTTTACCATTTAGCAAAAGATAGTCTTTTGATTTAGACTTTGAATTTAAGCTAAACAAAGTGAACATCCTGATTAATCAGTTTTATACCATATAACTGCGGGAACTATAGAAACAATAAACTCATGAGAGTGCGGCTCAAACAGACGGGCCATCTGTGCCAGAGGTTGCCATACATGTCAAACCTAAAGCAAGCTAACTCAAGCCTCTGTAGCAACATCCGGTACAGCCTGCTGTAAAATAAATGACGTTGTTAGCTGCAGTCTCGCAGGTGAAATGTGCTGCTGCTACAATTATTCTAATGCCAGCATGCCAGAATGCCAGTGCTACCAAATGCTGCTGTCAACCCAGGGGTTTAATTAGTTTGGCACGTGTGCCACTTATAATCACCTGCCATTACCAGTTCTGGCTGCATCTGCTTACACGTCTGTCAGTGGCGGGCAGGCTGTGTATGTGTGTGTATACGTTTGTGGGTGTGTCGGACAGTGGGTCAGTGAGTGTATATTTTGGCAACAGAACACAGCCCTGCACGTGAAATCGAGACACAAAGGGTTCACTGGAAGCAGTTCTCGACAATGCCTATTTATAAACACACATTAAGGGAGAGAGACAGGAATGAATCAAACGCAGGTGTATATTAAAAATCTTTAGTGTTTAATGTACTGTCAACTACAGCCAGGACAATTTTATTAGCGGTGCAGACTTGTCAGCAGTCCGTCTGTACAGATGCACTGTGAAAGCAGAAGGGGAGCAGGGCTTCATAGTGTCAAACTGCATTGTGAATAGAGCTACACCTCAGGCTGAATACATCACATTGTGATTTCATGAGAGCTGGAAGAGGAGGAAGAAGGAGAAAACTTCAGGGCGGCTAGTGAATCTCGACCCAAAACAGGAGCAATGGAAGTTAAAAGTGAATCGTTCACTCCCCCTGGCGTAGCAGTGGCTACCTCTGGGGCTGGGATAGGAGGAGGAGGAGGAGGAGGAGGAGGAGGAAGAACAGGAGGAGAAGAGGAGCCCCCTGGCTCTCACAGTCATGTGACGGCTGAGCTCAATATCTGAAGGATGGACCCCAGGCTGTGTATTTAGCTATCAGGTCATGAGTGCGTGTGTGTGCGTGCACGTGGCTCTATACATTTGTGTGTACTGTAGGTGTGTGTGTGGCAGAACACATACACACATTCCCACTGACGAAACAGCGGCTCAGTTCTTCGGATTCACCTATGTCTGCTGTAATACAATAGCTCTAACTATGCCTATTCTTTGCAAAAAGTTCCCATTTAGCACTAAAACAAGGCTTCAATATTGTGCCGCCTCAAAAACATCTGTCGGGGACTTGTGTGGCTACACTAATTACAAATATCTGCAGTAATCCGGCGCCGATAAGAGAGTCATTACTCCACCAGACATTTATCACTATGGGATTGATGACCCATTTCAGAGGCAGCCTTTGTACAGGGAAGTGAAATCGCTGATATCCCTTTTATCCTATATCGCTGCTGAAACCATCCATTCGTCAGGAGGCGAGCTTGTTAGAATTGTAATTAACAGCTATGGACTTTGGCCCTAATAGAATTTTTGCAGGAAACTGCAGATTGACGTAGGAGGGGACAAGGGGGGACTTTTACTGTGTTTTTCTTTTCCGACTAATTGCCACTGTCGTCTGTCGAAAAGAGCTGCTCTGCACTCTGTCAAGAAAGTGCCGCAGTAGCACTCCGCTTTCTCCAAATGCAGAATTTCTGTACATTTGTAAATATGTAAGCACAGCCATTAAGAGATGTGCCTGCACAGGCACATTGCTTCAGTGCAACAATCTGTCAGAGACACAAACACGCATTCATAGGTCAAACATAAAATATGCACTTCCCTGCTCAAATACATAAGTTATGGCTTTCCTCTGACTCTTTTTCATTCTCAAACACAGTTGCACACCCACCCACCCACGCAGACACACATGCACAGAGTGGAGCAGCAGATGATCACAGTAGGTAAGGACTAAAGGTCTGGCCACCTGCCGGCCACGTCCCGTCTCTGTAGCGGTAATGAACAGAGACAGCTTGGGGACCGCCCTGCGAGCTTGTCCCCCCCCTTCCAGCCTCCCTGCTTCGGGGCAGAGCTGGGGGCCCTGGGGTGACAGGGACGCCAGAGATGTTCCACACACTGACAGGCAGGTCTTACCTGGCCAACCCGCTGTACGCGCCGGCCCAGCGACACACACAGGAACATGCGCATGCACACGGGGACAAATGTGGGAATACACAAAGACTTGCATGCGTGAGCGCTGCATATAACACGCACACTGTAACTGTTCACGTGTTCATGTACAAAGTGAAGAACACACCCACACACTTACACACAAACGCTGACCCGGTGTAATTCCTCCAGCACACGGCTGGTGACAGGAGCAGCTGCGGCCGCTACGGCAGACAGATGAAATTTTCATAACTATCTCCTCCAACTTCCATCCTCACCTTCAGGATAATTTATGACCTGCCTGCCAGCCTTGAAGAGACAATATGCTTGATATGAAATGAAGTGTTCCAGCGGTGTAGGTTATAATTAACAGAGGAGGGAAGAAAGATGTGTGTATATAGAGTGGGATGGTGTGTGTGTGTGTGTATGTGTGTCTGTGTGTGTATGTGGGAGGGGTGGGGGTTGCCCATGTGGGCTGGCTGTGGAAGATGGGGTAAGGATGGGGCATGTGGTGTGCATGCATTTAAATGTGCGTGTGTGTGTGTTTAAACACAACGTACATTCCTTAAGGTCCACCTGCACTTAGAAATATGCTGTTTCTTCCTGTTCCTACAGTGAAAGTTTGAGCTTCACTTAACAGAATGATGTATGTGCAGAGTTTGACACTAGAAGGCCGTTTTCACATTCATCTGCTGAAAGTGCTCACTGAAAATCCGGTTTTAAAGAGGCGGGTTCTACGAGCATCATATGTCACATCAAACAGCTTGGAAGCCAATCCTGGTCCAACATTCATCTTACACATGTGTGAAGTGGAAACATGACGCCTCCTGTGCACAGACACTGAGAATGGACTTTTCAGTAAAGCAGGCTGCTCTCAATCATGACTTATGACCCACTCAAAATGTGTGGTGGTGTAAAGACCCCTGCCCTCTGCCTGCATTTTCTTATTTTCTTCCTATTTTGCTGTGTTTGGGACATTTCTGCAACCTTTGGGCAGTGGGTGTGTCGCCCCTGGCCAGGTGAGGTAGGGACTCAATTCAAAGAGATGTTTTCATATTTCTTTGAATTGAGTTATATGTATGTATATAGGTTAAACAGAAATGTTTAACCTCCAAACTAGTGGCTATAACAATCCATACGTAGAATACACTGAAACTCTACCAGCAGATGAAATGCAGACTGTCTGTACATTTACTGAGGCATACACGTAATAATTGACATAATTCTCTGTCATGGTTCTTCTTGCGCTCATTAGCTCACTTAACCACACCTGCATAGAAATGATAAATTGGTCAAGTTTCAACTTAATGTTTTAAGGAGAACTGCGATCCAACCCAGAACAAACTGGATTTAGATGAGATGAACTGTAATGACAGTGCTTTTGGTGAGCACACCCTCCACCGAGCTATAATGCTACACTGTTGCTGCTTGTTTCACATGCCTGCCACACATCCTCACCCAATCATGCTCTATCAGCTCTCTGGGATGTTGGGTTTGACCAGAAAGAATGTCCTGGTTTTCCTGACTACCAGTAAAACAGGACCGAACCCGTTACCCTCCCCTCGTCTCTTTACCACATTGTCTTTTCCAAACACAAATCTTGTTTCCATATTAAAAAAGGCAGCATTTAATGGGCAACTGTCTCTGCAACAAGTGTGTTTAAATGTCTGTGGGACGTTTAATGACATTTTTAACTCTCTCTTTCTCCCTTTCTGTGCCACATTCCGTTGCCAAGCTCTTACTGTGAAATGCATAATTATGAAATTACTGTTTCCATTAAAACCTGTAAGCAATTTAATGCATTTGTGACTCAGTCAAGGATAAGCAGGGTTATTTAACAAAGCGAGTGTGATACTGATGCCTGCCAGTTGCAAGCCTTCCATTCCCACACCTAACCACAAAACGAGAGAAAGCATGTACCTCAACAGCTAATTACTGACTTGTTTGAGAACCAGGCAAGATAGAGGTAAGTGCATATTTACACGGGTAAAACTTGTTTGTACAGTAAGTAGAAGGTAAAGGAGTAGAATCATCAGTCATCTTGTTCAAAGCACATTCCTGCAAGAATAAGACATACTCTGAAGTATTTTCCAGCCTGGGAGCTAACTAGGATGGGAGGGCGATTGCTACGGCAACAGCAGCTGTGAGGTTCTGCTGAGGTCAGGACATGTCATGCATAACTGACTGATTGCTAAACAGGGGTGGGTGCATGAGGGAAGAATTCATAATTTACAATCAAGCACACACAAACACACACCTCACAAACACCCAAGCCACAGGCGATCTCGCTGCACGCATGTAACCGGTCTGAAGGACCACACAGACATGTTTTAGATAAAGACAGACAAATTAGACGACAGCGTCTCAGGCTAACCACTGCGCTTGCGCTAATTACAGGCTGGCCGGCGATGAAAGAGACAGATGACATGTGCTTATTTGTTTTCTCCTCCAGTGCCCTGTACCAAGTAAACACAGCGATGCAGTCGATGGCAAAAGTAGGTGGTACGAAGAAAAAGACACAAGACAACAAGAGAGCAGGGTTGTGGGATGAGAGTTTCACCCACCACACACAGGTGTTTGCCCGCCACTGCAGCGAGCAAACCCCTGAGGTAAAGGCAAACAATGGAGCAGCCAGCAAAACTTTTGGCTGGCACCTCATGCCAAGGAAAACAGACTGAGATAGCCCTGTCTGTTCTGCTTGCAAAACAGGGCCGCCGTTGTGGGGGTGATGGAGAGGCAAATGTGGGGCTGCTGTCTGGGAGATCTGATTAACCTGTCACCCCGGGTTGCAACTTACATCACGCAGGCCTGGTTGTCAACATGCCCGGACCGACCTGCCGCCAACCAGAGCGTTGGTTTATGATGCCAGGCCCTTACACCACCCCCACCCCTGCTAATTAAACCTGCTTATTAACACCATAATGCCACCATGTCTTAACTCTCTCTCACAAAACCTCTGTTTATCAAACCCATCCACGTAAAAGCCAGTCAGATTCCTCACACTGAAAGAAAGTCAAATTTCAAAACCCCCACCCATTCACTTGTTCAATTAAAGCTGAACAGATGACAGCTTTGCTAGAAGTCTATGGGAACCTGCAAACCCTTCAGTGTAGAAAGAGTGAGTTGTTCATGGCATGACAGCAATCCCTGCAGTATGGCGCCTCCATTTCTAAAGCTTTAAGGAGGTCATTTGCCACATTAGACAAGGATGTGGTCTGTCCATCTTCATTGTGGACACGACACTGACAATCTTTCCAGCTCCCATCTGGGACAGGGCACCTCCATTGTCTTCCAGCTCTGTGCCCCACCCCAGTGCAGGGATTAGAGTGTGATAGCACAAAGGAAGTGTCACCACTCCTGGAATGAGGGGCCAGCCAATGAAGGTCTCTCTCCTCCTTTTTCTCCATCTCTATGCCTCTCCA
The DNA here is from genome assembly GCF_017976325.1 of Chelmon rostratus. Lineage (NCBI taxonomy): Eukaryota > Metazoa > Chordata > Actinopteri > Chaetodontiformes > Chaetodontidae > Chelmon > Chelmon rostratus. The sequence continues at coordinate 21,507,759 of NC_055658.1, read as the reverse complement.
CAGGGTTGCAACTGGTAGCTGACATCACTGGTAGGGTCATCCCCGGCTGGGTACAGCCTCGGCTCTCCGGCCCCTGCTGGCCCCCGGTGACCCTCGGTTTTGATGACAGACTGGACCTTTTGTGTAGCAGCGCCCTGTCCAGGTGAGGACAAGAGAGGATGACAATGGCAGGAAATATAAAGCCGATGGAGGCTCGGAGACGGCCCTACGGGGTCAGGGGTCGAGCTGAACAGCTGAGTGATGAGTGCAGCTGTGGACACGTGGGCCTCCTTCTCTATCCTTTGGCTCTGCTTGCCATGTCAGCCGACGTTGCCTTTGTCTTGGGATAAAGACCTCACTAACTCTCAACAAGTTGGAGAAAAGTAAAAAACACAGGCAACAGATGTACTACGCCACAGATTCTGAGTGTGCAGCTATTACAGTGACACCCTAACCTGTACGCTGTGGGTCAACGCCTTGTCTTATCAAAGGGTGACTGAAATGGAATTAGGCAATAAAAGAACATTTGGCGACAATTAAGTAAAACACTGAAATGGTTGCCATTTGAAATGAAAATTGTCAGTTCAAAAGCTACCTGAAATTTAAAAAATGAAAGGAACTACATACTTTGTTGCCTCTCACTCCATACAAACCGAAAATGCTGCAAAATTACAGAAGACTCCTTTAAATAACAAACTTGTTTGCACCTGCCCTCTCGATTCTGTGGAGGAGCGTTTTGTGACACAAACAAAAAGAACAGTTTTAAACCTTGTTATGTATTACCACTCAAGCCTATTCAACAGTGAATATACAGCATACGTGCCTTACGTGACTACAGCGATTCACACTTTCTGGGCAGTCCAACTGTTTCCGATGCCAAAGGTCAATGGCTGCCTACTTTCCTACCGGCCCCCATGGAGAGATGGGAGGACAGGGTTTGCCAAGTCATTCACAAACCCTGCTTTGGGTCATAAACACCTCCGCCTGTCTCCCGTCTTCTTTTCTCCTCCACAGAGGTGAGTTGGGTTTGCACTCTGTTAATCTTTCACTACAGGCCTGCTTGCTTTTACACTGGCCCACTGGAGAACAGAGGAGGGGAATGAAAGAGGGGTAGTAAAGGACGGGAGTGGATAAAAGAGCAGGAAGAAAAAGCCATAGAGAGGGCCAGATGGGCACCTTCACAGTCCATTTATCAAACCCAATGTGGCCCTCCCCTCCCCTCCCTGCTGCTCTCATGTCCTAAACCCCCATGTAATTCTGTAATGATTTTCATTATCATATAATGACCTTACAAAGCCTACAGCAGTTTGCATGGTCAGTACAAAACTCGCAGCTGTTCCCTTCAGTGTTTGCTCGCCGGCTGTGACAAAGCTTTTTTTTTTTTTTTCTTGGTTTTTCTGTTGGTCAGACCAATGACCTCTAGGCTCTGGAAGGTCACCACGAGGTCACCTCATCCAGGAGGTTCAAAGGTAGCTGTGCTGCAATCATATGGATTCAACATAGCATTGCATAAAGTAACTACTGGAAAGAAAGAACTACTGAACACTCTGTGTGCATACTCCCAGTGTTTGTCACACAATAAATCCTTCTTTACCCGCATTTGCGTAGATGTGAAACAAGATCTATGCATTTTCAAAACCTAATAACTCTAGTACCAAGTGTTTTGAATCTCTATAGTTCTGGTGCCTCTGAGATGTGCCATTTCCTATCCGATTAGGCCTGTTCCCTGGAGGTTGTGCCTTGCTCGTCAATCTGCTCTTCCTGTGCGGCATACACAACTGCTCTGCTACGGTACAGTCACCCACCCACATAATAATCCATCTATTTTCAGGGCGCTCACGGGGCATTTACCAAAGGGACACGGAGGGCAGCATCTATCAAAGAATTCACCATGTGCATCTGGAAAACCCAGTTACCAGAAAAGCTCATAAGAATAAAAAAGCTCTCATAACTTAGTTGGCTCAGAGTGAATGAATGGACTGCTTCTGCAAGCAGTGCGAGCTGAGGCATCACTCACTCTGAGTGCCTATAAGTCACTTGTGAAGAACCACTGGTCACCAGGTCCAATTTCTCTTTCTTTCCTTCTTGCTAGCGCTAAAAGTGCCTCGGAGGCAGAAAATGGCGACTAGCAGGCCCACGTTCCAGCGCACAGACTGCTGCTTTAACTGGTGTTTAAGAAACAAAAGTCAGCGAGAAACTTCATCAATCACAGCTCGTTGTTTATGTTTATGTGCCTCGAGCAAGAGTCATCAATCATGCTTTTTTTCCCCCTTTAATCCATCCTTTTGCAAGCATTATGTACTGAATGGAAACCATGGAAACAAAAGGCAGTATTATGATAAAAGCCTGCCTGTTGCATATTGTGCGAAAACCTAATTAGGATGCCCAATATAAAACGCAGCAAAATGAATCAGCAAATTAATTTCAAAAATCCTCTTTTGGTGAGTGTTTTCATGAAAATAAATGAAGGTTTGAATATATGTGGTTCTGATTACATAATACACTTCACTTTGTCCATTAGTAGTACACTTAAAGAAGTAAAAACTTCTTCATCCTTCACAAAGAACTAGCGAGGCAATCCTTAACCCTTATCAGCTGTGGATCTCTAATCAATACCAGTACGTCCCACTTAACATTGCACACAGCCATGTGTTTAGTTTTGTGTAAATGAGATCTGTTGACAGCCACTTGACAGGATGACCCCTGGCTTTTTTGTAAGTGGGGGTGGTGGGGGTTAGGGATAGACATTTTAAGTGTGTAAAGGGAAGAGGAGGTATCAGGAGCAGCTGGAGTTCAAACATATTGTGTGGGACGCTTGCCCTGCTCCAAAACTAATCTAATCAGTCTTTCACTGCTGATAGTGTAAACCTACGTCTGCCCTGCCAACAAAGGCTGTGCATTTCCTGTCCTGCTCTCTGATACTGGTTGTCAGGATCTTAAGGTGGGCTGAGCTAAGTCTGGGCTGACGCACGGTTAAAAGGTGGTAACATTGCATTGTGGGTGGTGGGGGAGCCGGGACGGTGGGCGACAGTGCTGATGTTAGGTTGGGGGTGGTTGTGGCGAGATGGTTTCTAGCTTTCAGCACCTGCAGTTGGAATGCACTATCAGAGCAGGCCCTACATCAGAGTTGTGAGGCGGTGGGCGTCGTCACAGCAAAGCAAGGTGTGTGGAAACAGCCTGTTTACAAGGGTCATCTGGATGGGGGAGAGCTGAGGGTCAACTAAAGGGGACAACTCGAAACAGAGGGGCGCTGTGGAAAGATGAGGGCAACAACGCTGGGCGACATTAACATATATCTTTCAAATGGAAAGATGTTGTTTTCAAGAACTTCTAGTCTGTGAATTCTGCCCCTGGCACTTTCTCTAGACTCTGGATCATGTCTGGTCCAAAGTGTGTGTATTTGTGTGTGTGTGTGTGTGTGAGAGATACCCTGAGGTCAAATGTGTTGATAGAGACAATAAGCAGTGAAACATATGTGAAGGCGGATCTAGTGTATACATGCATGCCAATGTTTGTGTGTGTCCTTGCTAGTGCTGAGGGGGGGTGGCTGAGAGAATGAACAGCTAAAATAACACTGTGTTGTGTGTGTGTGTGTGTGAGGCCCTCCTTTATCTGAATGAATGGCCAGTGTTCTAATCCGTGCCCTCCCTGCCCTTATCTGGAAGGAAGGAAGTGACTGGGCTTATCCAAGACACACGTGTCGTTGTGATAGCTGTGATAGCTGCCAGGCCAGAAAGACCACGAAGTAACACAAAGTACACCAGAGCGTATCTGTTGAATTCACATCAGCTCTTCAGAGGGAATCACTGTCCTGCACACTGAATGAAGCCAAAGCAAGACTAAGGTGATGATCCATGATTATTTTGCTTGATGATGTGAGTCCTCACTGTTTTAAATGAAGCTTGCACGTGAACCAATAGATGTTTCTCGCAATCATTCAACATATCAACAGCTCTGGTCCTTTCAAACAAAATGAGCTGTCATACTAGGTTGTAATTCTTAAATCTTAAGCAGAATAGTTGATCCAAAGTCACTTCCAAATTGAGTTTGGAGTGTATCTTCGAACTCTGAATGTGAGACAGTGCTCATGCTTGATAAAGTGTCCTGCTTTACCTGTCTCACACAAATGTCATGGATTCATTTATCGAGGCGCAATGGAAGGAACACAGTCGGTGGTACATTGTGTTACCTGTCTCTCCATGTCTGCCTTTGCTGGTGCCTGTCTGTCAAGGCAGACAGCAGGGTTTCTGCCATCTCCCGCCTTCCCTCCCCTTCTTGGCCCTCCTCCTCCACTGTCGCCAGGAAGAGCTTAGTCTGGAAAAGAGAAGCAGAAGTAGAAAATAGGTGCTTCAAGTAGGACTAAACGAAAATATGCGTTAACAGCGAAGTGACCTGGACCCCGGGAAAAACGTGTAATTCCAGAAAAAAACTCAACCCTATCTTTAATTATTGTAACTTCCATTTGCGATACAAAAGAAAACTGTCTTCTTAAAAGAGCCGCTAAAATGATATTGGCTGGTTTACCACCCACTAAATCCTTGAGTAAAATACTGCAGAACTTGGCTCTATCGAATCTTCCCCTAAATATTAAACAGCGTGGAATCGAGTGGAAAGACTACCTGAAGCAATTCCTCCCATCCTTGAGCTTCTATCCTCAGTTTAGAAATTACACAGCTCTGAGCCAAGACTCCATTATAACATCCCTGGGACGGCGACATACAGTAAGTCTAGTATAAAGTCAGTTTCACATCAGAGGATGGGCAAATTACACCCAATATTAGAGTGTGAGTCAATTAATCACGTCCTGCACAGCACAGTGTAATGTGTGAGTATCCCCCTGTTGAACATGAATTACAGGCCGGCTTAAAGTGTGACGTGGCACATCAGTGCTAATCTGAGACATCCTGGCAAACCTTCGCCTCCAAGTCCTCCGCAGCCTCTAAGCTGGTTGAGAGGGAGTCAAATGAAAAAGGATCTGGCAGCCCAAATTAAATGCAGTGCTGTCAGCCACAGTCAAATCCCTCTTTCTCCCTCTTCTTCTCTACCCTTCACAGACTCTCTCCCTCTCTGAATATCCTTAAATGTCTCCCCCCTCCTTCTCCCAGCCTCTGAGAAGTGATGGATCTGTAACTCTGACTGACTCTGACGCCTTGTTAAGAACAGTCTCTTCCTGTCACATCCACCAGTAAAGCGCGCTCATTTCTTCCCATTAACAGTCACTCGCCTCCCCAGTCATCCAACCCCCTTTAAAAAAAAAAAAATAAAACACAATGTAAGGGAACCTTCATTTCTTCTCCTCTCCCCTTTTTTAATCCATTTCTGACAATCCACCTGTCTGTCTCACTTCATGTAAAGATGGGTTTGATTGTCTGTGCGTGTGTACTTCCAAAGGAGAAGAGTGTGATTTGCAGACAGAGTAATATGCTTACTTCCTCCACACCACACAGGACAGGTGTCAAAACATGCGGCGGTGTGTGACTGATTACACCTGACTCAGAGAGGACACCAAAGATTACGGTGACCAGGAGGAAGCAGGCACGGGTGTACTCTGTATGGAAACTGTACCTTTCGGTTTGGATCAAACCGTGTCCTCCTGGGATGAGTGTCAGGCTAAGAAAGTGCCAGAAAGTGCATTCAGACTGTATCACCATCTCAGCTAGTTGACATCAAATTGCCACGCTGGCCGTGTCGCACAGTTTCAGCGTTTCAAGCGCAGCCCTGAAGCGCAAGCGATTCGTAGCTGATCTGAACCCGCTCCGACGTGTTTCTGAGCTCGCTTCAGCTTCTCCCAAAGCTGGCCTGGGAACAGAGTGAGCAGCAGGGAGGGAAAGACAGTGCAGACCAATGAGTTTATTCTAACTGTGCTAAAACAAAATAAAAACACAGCCGGTAAAAGCCACATAATTCACCAACTGTCCCTTGTGTTTGCACATCAACACCTTGTTGCATATTACAGCCTATAAATTGACGGCCAATGCCTGCATGCACGCAACGACATCAGCGTCACCAAAATAGATCCTAACCCGAGCCTGCACACTAAAGTCTACTCACCTCTTCTATTAACACATTGAGAGAGTGTGTGTACATTTGGCGGGTGTGTATGCACAAGCCTCTATTTGTGTTTGTTCTCAGCTAATTTTTGTGAGTATAGGTGTGCCTCTAAAAATGCGAAAGTGTGCTACCAAGCCTCCTGCCAATGAAAATGTGTGCATGCATGTTTACGCGCCAGAGGGATCTTGTGTTTGGAAGATCCAGTGCTGAGAGAGGCCTTCAGGTTTAGCCAGAGGCTGATCTGCAGGCCATTTACTGGTCAAGCAAGGCCTCAGTCAGCCAAGGCCAGACCACAGCCCTTTATCTCTGGGCCTGTGTTAGCACTAATCAGCCCCCTCTTTCCTTCTATTTACCCCTTGATGACAGTAGCTATCCTCAGCCTCCACCCCTCTAAGCCCGATGCTGACCACAGATGTGCCGCTGACCCAGGCCACATCCCGGGGTGAACAAGAGGACAAGGAGGACCTGGGTACCTCCAACCCTGCTCCCCAGATCCCAAACTCAACCATGTCTATTTTACTACAGACAGCATAAACATTTCCGGCCCTGTGCAGAAGCAGGGTAGGTAAACAAACACGCAGCCAGGCTGAGGCGATATTTTGGTTGGTGGAGAGCTGGAGTGATGATAGCGTTCCAAGCGAAGGCTGGCTGGAGGGCAGCCTGGGGCGGCTCACTAACACCTCGAGCCAGGACTGTATCTTAACACCAACAAGCATCTGTCTATTCCATCACATAACAACATGTCACTCATTCAACACAGAATAACAGAATGGGAAGATCGTTTGTTGCTGCACACGGTGCAATACGATGTACATCCCTTAAAACTTCACAGAATAGCTGTCAAGGGTCAACGTAATAGCTAAGAAGTGCTCAAAGGGAGGAGAGTTAAAAAAAGATGCATGCAGAACTGAAGGTTTACACTCCATAAAACAGAGCTACTAGCTGACCACCAGAGTGTCTGAGAAACTGTTAACACCCCATGAAATGCCTTAGCTGACTTTAGACCAGGACTTTCAGGGGACCCACAGCACTCTTAAGTTCACTGGCACTCTATTATATAGGAAACATTTTATGTCTGCAGGCCACAAAAAGTAAAAATCCCCAAATTTGCCTGCCTTTTTAACTATTTTAACAGACACCAGTGATTTCTTGACCAGAATAGACCATCCAAATGATGGGTGATTACCTAAAAAGGTAGGTGGTGAACAAACTCACCAGTAACACCAAACATTCCCCGGGTGGCTGGTGTTAATTTGCCACCATGGTTCCTCCACTCCTAAGTGTACCTCCGTCTGTCAGACTGCCAACCTCCACGCCTGTCTCCCTGCCACAAGCATGTGTAACAGGCTCAGCAACAGGCCAGGAGACTCTCCTGTCTCTCTGCGTGCCAACACGTCTGTGTGCCCATATGGAGGCAGGCATGGCCCTTACGAGTAATCCATCCTCCTGTTTGTGACTGTTGAGCCACCACTGGGGGCTTTAACTTGTAGTGATGGCATGCAAGCACTTAAAACCTCCAGGGAATCAGTTTTATATTAAAAATTACACTCACTGAATTAAGGTGCCAACCTAAGCCAATCGAGACTGACTCTACGATGAGTGAGCCATGTTTTGGGGAAAATCCACCTTTCAACTGATCTGGCCACGGATGACCTTAGTATCTGGAACTTACCCAAATGGACTTCACTCTGCAATATTTATTTTTGAAAATCTCCATGGATGGATGTATCCTCTGTGCAGCAATTTAAGATTCAATACCTCATATGATGAAAAGAAGGAAAGGTTTCTGTTTCATTAGAAATGGGTTAAGAGACTAAAATAAAGAATAACACCATGTGAATCCTTCTGGGCAATACATCCAGGAAAGAGAACCACATTTCAACCTTTTCTAACACCCCTGTGTTTAGATCTGCCTTTTACTGTCATTCCTCCCTAACTTGTCTTCCTCTCGCTGCCCAACATGGCTAGCACATTAGCAAAGGTGTCTCAAGC